>NC_137893.1:45529958-45684379 GCF_963455335.1 Martes martes
CTTCTGCTTGCAGGTGCGGGTGCCAACGGACAGTCTAAATGTCCCCCAAGCAGGGCCCCAAATGGATAGGACTGGACTGAGAGTAGTTTCAAGTTAGCAGACTGGCTCACTCCTCCAGTAAATATTTACTGAGGCTGCAGTCCATGCCAGACACCGATCTGGGTGTTGGGGATAGCCTCCTGGACCTTATAATTCCAGTAAAGAGACACTCAGTAAACATAAATGCATGAAATAGGTAGCATGTGCAGTAGCAATAAGAGCTATAGCAAAAAAAATAACTCAGGCAGGGCATAAAGAATGGGGGGGGGCGGAGCGGGGCAGTTTTAATTCGGTGGTCAGAGGTGGCCCCAAACTGAAGGTGGCTCTTGAGTAAAGAACTGAAGATGGGAGAGAAAGCGTGCTGGCATCTGGGGAGAAACCCGCGCTGTGCTCCTCGCCCTGAGATGTTCTTTATGGTGTAAGGCATTTCTTACACTACTCCCACGCACCATAGCTGGCAGTAACTGCCAGCTTACAAATGAGGACTCTGTAGCTTAGGGAGGTTAAGTGAATGGCCTGAGGTCACAAATTAGTAAATGGAGGAACTCAGGAAGCTTGGTGCCCCCCAGAACCATGGTTTAAGGAGGACCACAGTGCAGTGGGGAAAATGCACCATGAGCAGCCCTCATGCCGTCTGGTGGCGGTGGGATTAACTCCATCTCTCCGTGTCCGGGAAAAATTTCTGATTTCACTGATTTTGTTAAGTGGCTAGTTTCATTATTACATGTAATATGAAATATTCTGCACAGCACCTTTACAGCTGTGTGTAAGATCCTCCCCCTCATCCACAGGCAGTTTAATTCTTAATGACATAATGTGACCATCTGGGATGAAATTTCCTGAGTCCTTCCCTAACTCCTTGCATTGCTTCCAGTGGCGTGTGCCTGTTTATGTGGCCGCAATCCATCACCCCTGCCAGGGAGCCTACTCTGCATGCTCCATGAAGCCATCAGAGAGCCACCAAAGAGCAGGGTGGCAGAGGCAATAGCGCCAACCAGCCAGTCTCTGCCTTAGCAGTCAGAATCTGATGGCCTCTTTGAGGCCGAGTGCGAGTGGCTCGTAAGGCAGAAAGCAAGGGCGCATTGTCTTATCAGTTTCAGGGGCTGGGACTGCAGCATCCAGCATGAGCATCACCATTATTGGGCAGGTGAGCTCCCTGTTTCTCTCCCAAGTACCTTTGCCTTCCCATGGCTGCATCATTCCCTTCTTCCCTCCCCCTTGCCAGGAATATCTTCCCAGCTGTCCTTCAAGGTCCGCCCCAAACGCTACCTATTTCAGGAAGCCGTCCTCATTGCCCCAGCTACAAATGAACTCTCCTTCTAAACTCTGATCCCTCTCTTAGAGCTTGTCTTTGAGAATTTCGCTCTTACATATCCTCCTCCTGTCCCTCCATAGGCCTGCTTTACATTTAATTTCTCCACAAGTCTTTGTATAGTGTCTTGCACCCAGCGGACCTTTGATGAGGATTTTGTTGTTAATAAATTAATCTATGAAAATGCCATTGCATTGTCTCTTAATTTTGTCTTTTCATTCCAAAATAGCTTTTAAGCAGACAGTAACTGAGTGACAAGACTGAGTTATAGGTAGCTGCAGCTGTTGCTTTTCAATACACATTGACAAGAGTTTACTTTGAGCTAAATTCTCTTTGTACCATTCTAACGTTTGAAAACCAAGGTTTAAGAGTAATTTCTCCAATGTCACAATACTAAACATTGCTAGAACCAAGATTTAAACCCAGAACTGTTTGACTCCAAAGGGTATGCTCTCCTCCATGAGCTCATGCAGCTCCTTATTCAGTCATTCATTGGGCTTTTGATCAACATTTACGGTCTCAACTCTGCAGCAGACATTGTCAAAATAGCAGTGATGCAAACACAGTTCTTGGGGAACTGAAGGGAGGTGGTCCAAAAGAACAAACTTCCAGTTAGAAAATTAAGAGGCAGGCACTAGGATAGAATATACCACACAATGACCATGGCTAATATTGTAGGATATTTAGGAAAGTTGCTAAGAGATAAATCCTAGCAGTTCTTGTCACAAGGAAACTTTTGTTCTGTTTTTGCTTTTTCTTTTTATTGTATCGTATGAGAGGATGGGTGCCAACTTATTGCAGTAATCACGTCACAGTGTGTGTAAATCAAACCATTATGGTATACACCTTTAACTTATGCAGGGATGAAGGTCATTTACATTTCAAAAAAACTGGAGGTAAAGACAAGAGTTGTTGCCCTCAAAACTGTTTGCAATCTAGTAAAAGGGAGAGGAGGTAGGAAATACTCAGGCTTCCGCATTATAAATCTTATAAAAGAGATGCAGAGAGGCCCTAAAGGGACACTTTGTTTTAGATTAGATAATGACAATAAAGATTCACTGAGAAGATAGAATGTAATTTTAATTCTGAACGATATAAAGTACTTTATTATAACGATAATGAAGAAAAACATATGGCCAACAGAGTAAAGAACATATGCAAATTATGGAAGCATGGAGGAATAAGGCACATTCAGGGAATGACTGCAATGATTCCTGGGGCTACAGCATGATAAGAGCAGCACTGAGAGGAAGCTGGAAATGTAGGCACAGCCTAAATACAAGGGATGCATGGATTGGCTTCATGGTGTCGAGGACACTCTGAAATGTACAAATTCATGGCTGTCTATGTTTGTGAACTTTCCAGCAGAGAGGTTTGATAGCTTTAGTCAAATCCTCCAAGGGGTTGACTGACCCAGGACCAGGAGGTGAGGAAGTCAGCCACCATCTGGAGCCCAATCCACAGAACATGGGTAACCCACAAGGGATTGCAACATCAGGATTGGGGGGTAGGTGCAAGGCTCACCCCTGCCAAATCACCTCCAGATATATAGTACATCACTAGCCCTGGGCAAGGATGGCTGAACACTGACCCCCTTAGCACCTGCACCCAGATCCCCTCCCAGGACAGAAGAAAGGGGTAGTTGGGAAGTCAACATACCAGAAGTCAGGGAGCTGACAGCTAAGAACATTTACCATGGAGGCAGCAGAAAGCAGGACCACATGAACCAATATTCTAAGCCCTCAGTGCATGCTCCATTGTCCCGCCAGACTTGTGCTCCCACCCCAGCATCCTAAGTTGAAGTCCTAATCCCCAATACCTCAGAATAAGACAGTATTTGAAGACAGGGCCTTTGAAGACGTGATTAAGGTTAAATGAGGTCATATGAATGGGCCCTAATCCTATCTGACTTGTGTCCTTATAAGAAGAGGTAAAGACACACAGACACTTGTGTATACAAAGGGATGATTATGGGAAGAGGTACCAAGGAAGGCCATGTACAAACCAAGCAGAGAGGCCTTAGAGGAAATTAACCTTGCTGGCACCTTGATCTTGGACTCCAGTCTCCAAAACAATGAAACATACGTTTCTATTGTTTAAGCCATCTAGTCTATGGCATTTTGTTATGGCAGCCCTAGAAAACTAATATATTTATAAAACATAAATTCAAATTCAAAGATGAAAGTTTTAAGAAATTCAATATGGTGGCCACAGAACATTAAATCTCAAATGAGGGCTTTCCTAAGCATGGGATCTTGTGCTATGATCCTGGTCACAACACCCCGAAGCCAGGTCTTAGGAATACGGGAGTGACAATCTACAGACAACTTGGGATCTGGGAGTGGAGAGTGTGACTGAATCTGTGGGAGTGGATATGATTGCTTCCCAGGAAGGGAACACAAAGTAAAAAGACAAGAGAAGAGAAAAGCTTGATATCAGAAGCTTGGAACACAAACCTGGAAGGAAGACAGAGAAAGAGCAATTAGAGAAATAGATGAACAAGAGAAGGTGGAACCTGATGGAGAGATGAGCAATAACGTCAAAGTCTCAAGGTTATGTGATTAAGATCTAGAGTCCATTGGTCTTGGCACAGAGGTCATGTGGTAGAAACTGAGGTCAGATTTCTGTTGGTTAAGGAGTAAAGAGGACAATTATAGGCGATTCCTCTGAGGGGACTGGGGAGGGGCTGGAGGTGGGAGTGTTGAGGACCTCTGTGCAAGCATACAAAGACCCAGGGGTCCAAGATTCTAAAATCCAGCTCTGTGTTCTATCCTCTGCATCAGCCTGCAGGTCAATGGAAGGTTTTCGGGCAGAGGCACCAAACTGCCTCACCTTGAATAACAAAGCTGTAGCTGGAGTTTTTCTTGTCTATTTAGTATTGGGGTCCCCTCTGCTGCTCATGAGAGCAGGAACTGTTCCATCTCCGTCAGGCACTAGCTGCAGCTCCCGGCACAGAGCAGGCAAAGCAACATATGCTGAATCAATTAACGGGAAACAGAGTCAAGTGACAAGTTGTGTTCGTTTTGTTTTGTCTTCATTTATTTCTTTGTTTTGGATGAAAAAGTCTTAAACGTATTTATAGATTGACAGCAAGGACCCAGAAGGAAGAGAGAAGTTGAAGACAGGTTTGAGAGAGGAAAGAATCGATGACATAAGATACTAGGGGAATGAGTAGGAAAATAAATCAACATAAATATGAGAGACCAAAAAAAAATTTATCTGAATCATCCTTTGGGAAATTCATTTATTCATTCAATGGTGACTACCTTGCTTTATCTTGAACCCTACCAGGGGTGGGGAAATTCGGGGAAGGGGAGGGTGGATACAAAAGAGCTATTCCCTTCCAGCTCTTCAGATGACAACATCTAGTTAAGAAATTTCTCGTGGAAAAAGATAAACAATGATGTAACACAGCAAGGATGACCCCAAGTGTCTGAGTAATAAATATTTGGAAACAGAATGGACAGAAAGGAAACCTGGAGGCATTAGGGAAATGCACTGCAGAAAAGGAGAGGAGGGGGAAAGGAAGCAGAGAAGAACCAGGGGAAGGTGGCCCTGGCCTGCTGGGAATGGGCTGGCTGGCAGCTTTCAGCATCTAGAAGGCAGGGCTCAGCGTTGCCCCAGGACCTGGGACAGCTCCATTTATTTCCTAGTTAACTAGGACCTGTGCCAATGTGCCCAGCAGGAAGCAATAAAACTCCAGACTTGTCTCAGAGAAGGACATATCCCTAATAGTTAATGTGTCTGGGTGAGGAAAATTTGGCAGTGTTTCAGAGAGTCCAATAATACGGCAAGAACCAACTGAGGAAAATGAAGAAGAAAAATAGACAGTGTTCTCAGATGTTAAAATATATAACACAGTTACCTCTCTAATTGTTTTCTTTTTTTCTTAATTGTTTTCTTCAAAGAACAGGGTAATCCATCATCAACCCACTAGGAAGGCAAAATCTCTCTCTCTCTCTCTCTCTCTCTCTCTCTCACACACACACACACACAGAGGCACTGGTACTCCACCATGCAAATTTACCCAAGGGAGCAGCAAGCACAACTCACTTCTATGACACAGTTGCTCAATTAAATTTCAGAAAATAAATAGAATCGTGAGTGTTTAGAAATGCAGAGACTTCTAGGATGTGAGGAATGCAGGCTGTTGTTGGTCATCGTGACTATCTCCCAAGTCATTTAACAGTGGTAGCTCTCCACCTCATTTCCTAGATGATTTGAAAATTATCACCTTTCTCCTAACTCTGCATGAATTGTGTTTTATTGTCTTATCTTGGCTTTATGCTATTGTTCTTTTTAAAGTAGCACAATTACGCTTGAGTGTATGTAACATGCATGACCAACCACAGCCGGCACTCCTCACATCCTTACCAACTGTGTCCTTCTATTCCATGGAACAAACACACACCAGAGAAGGTCATACACACACATGTGCCTGGACAGGACCCCTTGTCCCGGTAGCCATCCCACTCCTTCCCGAACAGTGTGCCCACATTTGCTTGGAGCTTCCCTCTTGCCGCTAATCCTATTGTTCCTCTGGCAGAATTGTACAGACTTCCACCCACAGAGCATGGGACCAGGCAGACAAAACATCTAACATATTTTAGTTCATGTTTGGCATTCAATCAGGAAGATGGAGCTTTGAGCCACTCTGAAATGTCAACCTGAATACATTTTATAGAGACACGGTGCACTGGGGAAGAACTACAGCCTTGTTATGCTAACTTGTAGCCCTAGGCTCTAACACTCCCATATTTCTTTCTCTCAAAATCAACTTGTGCATTTTGGAGTAAATTTCTGGTGTCTCCTTATTTGTTTACTACCACACAATAATGACAAAGCTGTAGTATACTGGTTCTGGGCTCATTGACTCACTAAGAGCAAATGGAAAAAAGAGACTTGTTTGTTCTAGTTCCTTGCTTCCTATTATTCATTAAAGTGTATCACAGGCATGACATGCCTGGGTGGCTCAGTTGGTTAAGTGTCTCTCTTTAGCTCAGGTCGTGATCTCAGGGTCCTGGGATCAAGCCCCATGTCAGGCTCCCTATTCAGCAGGGAGTCTGCTTCTCCCTCTGCCCCTCCCTCTGCTCATGCTCTCTCTGTGTCAAATGAATAAATAAAATCTTAAAAAACAAAGCAAAACAGTATTTCACAGCCAGTATAAGGCACGCAGGAATTATTCCAAAACGCAAAAGCATATTGACTCCAGCACTTATACTGGAGATTATAGCCATGGGTGTATCCCACAGATTCATGCCTCTCCATGTCTGCATGTCTACCTACATGCCAGCAGGTAGGTGAGAACAAGAGGAGATCTTACAACCCCGCATGGCTTCAGATTCCCATGGAGTCTACCTTTCTCCCACTTTTCTCTTCCTGATCCCTTTGTCTCAGGGTACTATTGCACTCATCATCTTTACATGAAAGATTTCATTCTCAGGTTTTACTGAATGACCCAGCCTGTGTATCCCTGCCATCACAGAACACAGACTGACCCCAATACAGTCCCTAAAGCGCCACCTGCTTCAATGGCTGCCCATCACCACCCGCCTCTGCTCAATTCCTGCAGACTCCTTAGCCCTGCTGGCCCAGAGCCTAACCACACCCTCCTTGTTCTTCCCTCACCTCCCAGGAGCATCAGGCAGTCAGGTCCCTGGGGGACTTGCCTGGGGGAAACAGCCTCAACCTTGCAGCCACAGTCTTGCCACCTTTGACTGCCTTCCCCTCAGGCCTTCCTTGACAACTCACACATTACACAGACACACATACACACATGTGAAAACACACACACAATTTCAATCCATTGCAATTTTACAATTATAGAACCCTCAGCACTACACTCTACCTTTCTAAGTGCTTTACAGACATCTCATTCCAGCCTCACAACCGTCCTATGATATAGTTGCTGCTGTTATCATTATCCCACTTTACAGTCGAGGAAACTAAGTCTTAACAAGAATAGGAATACACCCCCGGGTGCTGAAAGCATTCAGTGTACTTCTGCCTCTCCTCAAATCACCACTGATACTATTCTTAAGGTTTCCAATTCCACCAAAGGGCATGTCTCTATTTGTAGAAATTCACTCAATGATGAATAATAGAAGATGAATAATAATGAGGAGGAGGAACAGAAGGAAGGGAAGGGGTGTGTGTGTGTGTGTGTGTGTGTACATGCACAATCACACACACGTGTATCTAGGTGTTCACGTTTGTGTATAAAATCTCAAGAAAATATTAAAATAAATGTAAAAACATTTAAATTTTTCTTATCTTTAAAATAGCACCAGCAAGTTATCAAACCATTCTGAACATCTATAAACTCAACAGGAGATAGAAGTGAAGAGCAGCAATTCTAGGAACAGAAAATTGACCACTTTCTGGAAGGTAGGATGTGAGAAGTGAATACAAAACCATGGGAAGATAGACCACGGGGGAAGGAGCTGGCTCCCAGCAAGTGGTGGAGCAATGGAGCACAAAGTTGGAACTTTTAGAACTCTGCTCCACTGAGGGACACTGCTCCAGAGGCTAAGCAGGGGTGGAGCCCTTGTGGAGACACTGTGGTCTCAGGACCCATGAGGTCACAGAAAGACCAGGGGTGTCTGAGTGTGGCAGAGCTCCCAGTTATCAGAGTGGGGGAGCCAACTACAGAGACAGAGCCAAGGAGTGCACTTTCAACTCAGGGTTACCTTAAACCATGATCTGAGGCACAGTCAGACCACTGATCTTTGAGCAGGGACCCCACAAGTGGCAGATACAGAGAGACCCCCTCCTTCTTCCTCCGGGAGGAGTGGTGCGGGAGAGTGTGGCAGGAATCTGCTGGGTTTGGAGACTCCAAACAGAGCCCTGCGCCAGAGACAGAAATGCTCAGTCACAGGCCGGGTGAGCTTGGAGCATAGCCAGAGACCAGGGAGAAGGGAGTGATTGACCACTTTTTTCTGCGGGGGCACTGAGGAGTGGGACTTGAGTTCTCGGCTCCTCCAGGCCAGAAATTGGGAGGCTGCCATTTTCATTCCCATCCTCCAAAGCTGTACAGAAAACATTCAGGGAACAAAAGCTCCTGAGAGCAAAACCAAGCAGATTACTAAGCTCGGCCCCTGGCAAGGGTGGTGCAATTCTGCCTCAGGCAAAGACATTTGAGAATCAATGCAACAGGCCCCTCCCCCAGAAGATCAGCAAGAACATCCAGCCAAGACAAAGTTCACCAATCAATGAGAACTGGAGAACTCCAGAGCTAGAGGAATGCAGGACAGAATTCATGGCTTTTTTCCCATGATCCTTTAGTCTTTCAAAGTTAAATTTTTTAATTTTATTTTTTTCTTATTCTATTTTTTTAAAACTTTGCCTCTTTCCTATTTTAACGTTTTTAAACTATTTTATCTTATCAATACCTATTTTTTTAAAGATTTATTTATTTATTTCACAGACAGAGATCACAAGTAGGCAGAGGTAGGCAGAGAGAGGAGGAAGCAGGCTCCCCACTGAGAAGAGAGCCCGATGCAGGGCTTGATCCCAGGACCCTGAGATCAAGACCTGAGCCAAAGGCAGAGGCTTAACCCACTGAGCCACCCAGGCGCCCCATATAAGTATCTTTTTTAAAAAAACTTTTTAAATTTTCATGGTCATAGTTGTATTTTATCCCTTCATTGTATTTAACCTTATTTTTTGTATACATATAGTTTTTTTTTTCTTTAAAATTTTGGGATACAACTTCTTCTAATAGATCAAAATATACCCTAAATCTAGTGCATGGCTTTGTTCTAGTCTCCAGCTTGATCACATTCTCCCCTCTTTTTTTTCTTCTTCCAACCAACTTATCTTATTAATTCCTTTTTTAGAATCTTTTTAATTTTCATCTTTACAGTCATATTCCATCCCTTCATCATGTTTGCGTTTTGTTTTATCATCATTTTACTTTATCGTGTTTATTTTTGTATATATTTATATAAGTTTTTCTTTCTCTAAAATTTTAAGAGATAGTTTCTTCTAAGAGACCAGAATATACCCCACATCAAGTGGGTGGCTCTGTTCTATTCACCACTCTAATGTGTGTGTGTGTGTGTGTGTGTGTGTGTGTATTTTTTTTTTAATTTTTTAAATCTTCTCCCCTCTTTCTTCTCCCTCTGGCTTGGGGTCTCTTCTGATTTGGTTAGTGTATATTTCTCTGTGGTCTTTGCTACCTCTTTAGTATTTTGTTCTCTCATTCCTCTATTCTTATCCGGATAAAATGGCAAGGCAGAAAAACTCACCACAAAAAAAAAAAAAAAAAAAAAAAAGAATGAGAGGCAGTACCAATGGCTAGAGACCTAATCAATACAGACATTAGGCAGAGGTCAGAACTAGAGTTCAGAATGACAATTATCAAGGTGCTAGCTGGGCTTGAAAAAAGCATGAAAGATATTAGGGAATCCCTTTCTAGAGAAATAAAATCCCTTTCTGGAGAAATCAAAGAAATAAAATCTAACCAAGTTGAATTCAAAAAAAGCTATTAATGAGGTGCAATAAAAAATGGAGGGTTTTACTGCTAGGATAAATGAGGCAGAAGAGAGAATTAATGATATAGAAGACCAAATGAGAGAGAATAAAGAAGTGAGCAAAAGAGAGACAAATAACTACTAGACCATGAGGGGAAAATTCAAGAAATAAGTGATACCATAAGAAGAAACAATATTAGAATAGTTGGGATCCCAGAAGAAGAAGAAAGAAAGAGAGGGGCAGAAGGTATATTGAGGCAAATTATAGCACAGAGTTTCCCTAATATGGCAAAGGGAACAAGCATCAAAATCCAGGAGGCACAGAGAACCCAACTCAAAATCAATAAAAATAGGTCCACACCCCATCATCTAATAGTAAAACTTACGAGTCTTAGTGACAAAGAGAAAATCCTGAAAGCAGCTTGGGACAATGGGTCTGTAACATAACAATGATAGAAATATTATATTGGCAGCAGACCTATCCACTGAGACCTATCAGGCCAGAAAGGACTGGCATGATATATTCAGAGCACTAAATGAGAAAAACATGCAGCCAAGAATACTATATCCAGCTAGGCTGTCATTGAAAATAGAAAGAGAGATAAAAAGCTTCCAGGACAAACAAAAGCTAAAAGAATTTGCAACACCAAACCAGCCCTACAGGAAATATTTAAAGGGGTCCTTTAAGCAAAGAAAGAGCCTAAAAGTAAGAAACCAGAAAGGAAAAGAGACAATATACAGTAACAGTCACCTTACAGGCAATACAATGGCACTAACTTCATATCTTTCAATAGTTACCCTCAATGTAAATGGGCTAAATGCCCCCAATCAAAAGACACAGGGTATCAGAATGGATAAAAAAAAAATAAGACCCACTGTTATCCTGTAGACAAGAGGCTCATTTTAGACCCAAAGACACCTCCAGATTTAAAGTGAGGGGGTGGAAAATAATTTCCAAATTCCAATTCCAATTCCAAAATGGTAAATTATTGGACATCAAAAGGAAGATGAGGTGGCAATCCTTATACCAGCCAAATTAGATTTTAAGCTGAAGACTATAATAAGAGATGAGGAAGGACACTATATCACAATTAAAGGGTCTGTTCAACAAGAAGATATAACCATTTTAAATATCTATGCCCCAAACATGGGAGCAGCCAATTACAAAAACCAATTAATAACAAAATCAAAGAAACAAATTGACAATAATACAAAAATACAATAATAGTAGGGGACTTTAACACCCCTCTCACTGAAATGGACAGATCATCCAACCAAAAGTCAACAAGGATATGAAGGCTTTAAATGACACAATAGACCAGATGGACATCACAGATATATTCAGAACATTCCATCCCAAAGCAACAGAATACACATTCTTCTCTAGTGCATATGGAACATTCTCCAGAATAGATCACATCCAGGGTCACAAATCAGGTCTCAACTGGTACCAAAAGATTGGGATCATTCCCTCATATTTTCAGACCAAAATGCTCTGAAACTAGAACTCAATTAAAAGAGGAAAGTTGAAAAGAACTCAAATGCATGGAGGCTAAGGCACATCCTACTAAAGAATGAATGGGTCAACCAGGAAATTAAAGAAGAATTTTAAAAAATCATGGAAACAAATGAAAATGAAAACACAATGGTTCAAAATCTGTGGGACACAGCAAAGGCGGTCCTGGGAGGAAAGTATATAGCAATACAAGCCTTTCTCGAGAAACAAGAGAGATCTCAAGCACACAACCTAACCCTACACCTAAAGGAGCTGGAGAAAGAACAGCAAAGAAAGCCTAAACCCAGCAGGAGAAGAGAAATCATAATGATCAGAGCAGAAATCAATGAAATAGAAACCAAAAGAAGAGTAGAACAAATCAATGAAACTAGAAGCTGGTTTTTTAAGAGAATTAATAAGATCGATAAACCCCTAGCCAGACTTATCAAAAAGAAAAGAGAAAAGACCCAAATTAATAAATCATGAGTGAAAGAGGAAAGATCCCAACCAACACCAAAGAAATACAAACAATTGTAAGAATGTATTATGAACAACTATATGCCAGCAAATTTGACAATCTAGAAGAAATGGATGTATTCATAGAGACATATATACTACCAAAACTAACCAGGAAGGAATAGAAAACCTGAATAGACCCATAACCAGTAAGGAGATTGAAGCAGTCATCAAAAATCTCCCAACAAACAAGAGCCCAGGGCCAGATGGCTTCCTAGGGGAATTCTACCAAACAGTTAAAGAAGAATTAATACCTATTCTCCTGAAATTGTCCCAAAAAATTGAAATGGAAAGAAAACTTCCAAACTCATTTTATGAGGCCAGCATTACCTTGATCCCCAAACCAGACAGAGACCCCATCAAGAAGAAGAATTACAGACCAATATCCTTGATGAACATGGATGCAAAAATTCTCACCAAAATACTAGCCAGTAGGATCCATCAGTACATTAAAAGGTTATTCACCACAATCAAGTAGGATTTATTCCTGGGCTGCAAGTTTGGTTCAGCATCCTCAAATCAATCAATGTTATACAATACATTAATAAAAGAAAGAACAAGAACCATATGATACTCTCAATAGATGCTGAAAAAGCATTTGACAAAGTCCAGCACCCTTTCTTGATCGAAACTCTTCACAGTATAGGCTTAGAGGGTACATACCTCAATATCATCAAAGCCATCTATGAAAAACTCACAGGACATATCATTCATTCTCAATGAGGAAAAACTGAGAGCTTTTCCCCTAAGGTTAGGAACACAACAGGGATGTTCACTATCATCACTGCTATTCAACATTGTACTAGAAGTCCTAGCCTCAGCAGTCAGACAACAAAAAGAAATTAAAGCCATCTGAATCGGAAAGAAGTAGTCAAACTCTTACTCTTTGCAGATGATATGATACTTTATGTGGAAAACCCAAAAGACTCCACTCCAAAATTGCTAGAACTCATACAGGAATTCAGTAAATTGTCAGGATATAAAATCCATACACAGAAATCAGTTGCATTTCTATATACCAACAGCAACACAGAAGAAAGAGAAATTAAGGAGTCAATCCCATTTACAATTGCACCCAAAACCAAAAGATACCTAGGAATAAACATAACAAAAGAGGCAAAGAATCTGTACTCAGAAAACTATAAAATACTCATGAAAGAAATTGAGGAAGGCACAAGGAAATGGAAAAATATTCCATGCTCATGGATTGGAAGAATAAATACTGTGAAAATATCTATGTTACCTAAAGCAATCCATACATTTAATGCAATCCCTATCAAAATACCATCAATTTTTTTTCAAATAAATGGAACAAATAATCCTAAAATTTATATGGAATCAGAAAAGACCCCGAATAACCCAGAGAAATGTTGAAAAAGAAAGCCAAAGTTGGTGGCATCACAATTCCAGACTTCAAGCTCTGTTACAAAGTTGTAATCATCAAGACAGTAGGTACTGGCACAAAAACAGACACGTAGATCAATGGAACAGAACAGAGAGCCCAGAAATAGACCCTCAACTCTATGATCAACTAATCTTCGACAAAGCAGGAAGGAATGTCCAATGGAAAAAAGACAGCCTCTTCAACAAATGGTGTTGGGAAAATTGGACGGACACATGCAGAAGAATGAAACTGGACCATTTCCTTACACCACACACAAACATAGACTGAAAATGGATGAAAGACCTCAATGTGAGAAAGGAATCCATCAAAATCCTTGAGGAGAATGCAGGCAGCAACCTCTTTGACCTCAGCTGCAGCAACTTCTTCCTAGAAACATCACCAAAGGCAAGGGAAGCAAGGGCAAAAATGAACTGTTGGGATTTCATCAAGATCAAAAGCTTTTGCACAGCAAAGGAAACAGTCAACAAAACCAAAAGACAACTGACAGAATGGGAGAAGATATTTGCGAACAACATATCAGATAAAGGGCTAGTTCCAAAATCGAGAAAGAACTTATCAAACTCAACACCCAAAGAACAAATAATCCAATCAAGAAACAGGCAGAAGACATGGACATTTCTTCAAAGAAGACATCCAGATGGCCAACAGACACATGAAAAAGTGCTCCACATCACTCGGCATCAGTGATTTTGGTGATTTGTGATGATCAGTGATTTTGATACAAATCAAAATCACAGTGAGATACCATCTCACACCAGTCAGAATGGCTAAGACTAACAAGTCAGGAATTGATAGGTGTTGATGAGGATGTGAAGAAGGGAGAATACTTCTACACTCTTGGTGGGAATGCAAGCTGGTGCAGCCACTCTGGAAAACAGTATAAGAGGTTCCTCAAAAAGTTGAAAATAGAGCTACCTCATGACCCAGCAATCGCACTCCTGGGTATTTACTCTAAAGATACAAATGTAGTGATCCGAAGGGGCATGTGCACTCAAATGTTTATAGCAGCAATGTCCACAATAGCCAAACTATGGAAAGAACTTAGATGTCCATCAACAGATGAATGTATGAAGAAGTGTGGTATATATTTACAATGGAATACTATGTAGCCATCAAAAGAAATGAAATCTTTCTATTTACAGTGATGTGGATGGATCCAGAGGGTATTAAGCTGAGTAAAAGAAGTCAATCAGAGAAAGACAATTATCATATAATCTCTCTGATATAAGGAATTTGAGGCAGGGGGAATTGTGGGGATAGAGAAGGAATAAAATGAAACAAGATGGGATCAGGAGAGAGACAAAACAGAAGAGACTCTTAATCTCGTGAAACAAACTGAGGGTTGCTGGGGGGTGGGGGATAGGGATGGGGTTGCTGGGTTATGGACATTGTGGAGGTTATGTGCTATGATGAGTCCTGTGAAATTGTAAGCCTGATGATTCACAGACCTGTACCCCTGGAGCAAACAATGCACTATATGTCAATAAAAACAAACAAACAAACAAACAAACAAATAAAATAGCACCAGCACTTTATGGAAAGCCAAAAAGAAGAAAAGAAAACCATCTATAACTTTGCCACCAGAAAGCTACCAATTATAGCATTTTTGCATTTACTGTTAGACTGCTGTACAACATAGCTCATCACACAATAATCATAAGGAACCTGTGAATGTGTGTGCATGTATACATACTTGATAATACATCTTTTTCACTTAATCCCATTACATTCAAGCATTTTCTATTTTATTGTATAATTTTTATAAGCATCAACCTTACTAGCTGTAATAGTCCATTAAGTGGGCACCATAATTCCTTTGACTATCTCATTATGGACAGACACTTAGATAGATTCCAGGTTTCTTTCTACTACAAGTTTTGCTGTGATATTTGTATTTATCTTATTTAATGGCAGCTATGACAAGAGTGAGGGCAGTTATGCTCTCTGTACCTTAATCTTCATTTTACATTTGCAGACATTTTGCAGCTGCATACCCACAGGGGGTGACAACGACGGTCGCCCTGGCAAGAGACTGCTGCAGGGAACAGCAGGTGTATCCTAGTGAAAGTTCTTGTTTTGGATTTATTTACAAACTCTAAGTCTCTACTTATTCTATTAACAAGAAATAGAGCTATGAAGCACTCTACATTTATAAAGGAGAAACCACTCAATTTGGCCTGAACATGAGAAATCTGAGGGCAGGGAGAGATGATAACTAAATATTTGAAGGTGAAGGACTTGGGGGGAGAATTGGTCCGTGGCCTCAGGTGGAGGAAGGTTTCAGCTGAGTACGGGGAACTTGTGCCAAGCAGTCCTGGGACAGCCCCCTCAGTGGCTGTGACAAGCCCCTGGCCAGGGCTGAGTCAGGGAGTGCAAGGCTGGCCCCGCAAAGCTGAGCTGGATGCTCTGTGAGATCCTTTGCAGCCCTGAGGGGCGGTGACTATTAGAAGTTACACAAAATGGGGAGGAAAAAAAAGTCACACAAAATGAGGTTTTTTTTTCCTTTTGTGAAATAGAAAGGAATCAATTACCATAATTTTGAATTGTTTAGTGGGAAAATGCAATTGCTTTTAATAATGGTTTCCATTTATTCAATAAATATGCCTGGTATATATATTATGATTCAGACATTTTTTTAAGTGCTGGTGATACAAGGGGGAGCAAAACACAAAACACAAAAATTAAAAATACCTTCAAAATGTTTCTGTATGTAGGGGTGCCTGGGTGGTTCAGTGGTTCAGTGTCTGCCTTTGGCTCGGGTCATGATCTCAGGGTCCTGGAATCAAGTCCAAGTCCGGCTCCTTGCTCACTGGGGAACCTGATTCTCCCTCTGCCCCTCTTTTATTTATTTATTTATTTATTTATTTGAGAGTGAGAAAGAGAGAGACCACGAGCAGGGAGAAGCAGGCTCCCTGCTGAGCAGGGAGCTGGATGCGGAGCTCGATCCCTGGACCCCATGACTGTGACCTGAGCCGAAGGCAGATGTTTAACCAACTGAGCCACCCAGGCATCTCAAATAAAGAAATAAAATATTTTTTAAATAAAGTTTCTGCATTTTTTTATTTGACCTCATAGTGATTGGGTAAAATGAGTAGAACAAGGATTCTCCCCTCTATGCACAAGGAAGATAAGGCTTAGAGAGGGCCAGACACTGAAATGTAGGAGAAGAATGGAAACCAGCCCTGTGAGCTCCTGTCCCAGTGCTCCCAGCAATGCCCTGTCATGACGTGTGGAGAGGAGCTTGTGTTTCTGTATTCCCACCTCAGACTTTGAGAGTGGCGAACACATCCCCAGTTCCCTAAAAATTACTGTACTTTTCATTTGGAAAGAGATTAAACCTCAGAAGCAGTGCTCATTATAAGTTTAATATACTTTAATTTCTAAGCTGTGAGGCTCTCCAAAGCTAATGTATTTTGTTCATTTTTTTCAAACTCTATGACTGACACAGAGCTTGCACTTTTTCAGTGTTTGTTAGTGGATAACCACAAGTCATATTGATTGCTACTCTCTTTTTTTTAAGGTTTATTTATTTATTAATCTCTACACCCAACATGGGGCTTGAACTTACAACTCTGAGATCAAGAGTCACATGCTCTCCAACTGAGCCAGCCAGGCGCCCCACAAATGCTATTCTTGTGTTGTGTTTGTAATGTT
The DNA here is from genome assembly GCF_963455335.1 of Martes martes. Classification (NCBI taxonomy): domain Eukaryota; kingdom Metazoa; phylum Chordata; class Mammalia; order Carnivora; family Mustelidae; genus Martes; species Martes martes. The sequence goes on from NC_137893.1 coordinate 45,546,854, forward strand.
CTTCTTGTGAAATTACAGTATTTCCAAAATGGAAAGTTATGACATTTCACATGACTTCCAAGAAACTAGAAGGGTAAGGCAAGGATCTGCATATTGATTATAGAAATGCTTGGTAAGACGTGTGTAGGATGCCTCAGAGAAACAAGAGTCTGACTTAATCTTCATTTTAAAGCTTTGATTATTTGGGGAGTTACATGATTTATAGTGTATTTCACTATGTTCTGTTTAATTACATTCTGGCCTTTAGTTTTTCAGTACTTTAACTAAAGTCTTCATTATAATCACCAGATTGTGTTTACCCACACGTAGGGTCATCTTTTGCCATCACAGGCATTCTCTACCCATGGAAGTTAAGAAAAGTAAACAGAACTTTCTATGGCGGGTTTCTGGAAAGTCTCTGTGTGGAGGGACAAGTGAATGAAAAGAGAGCACCATGCTCCCTTCTCAAGTTCTCATTAATTGAGGACAAAGTCATATTAGACCTAAAGTAGAAAAGGATATGCACACACATATGCACATAGACAACAAAAACATGACATAAAGATTTGTAAATATAATCCAGGCATACCTCAGAGATATGGCGGGTGCAGTTCCAGATCATTGCAATAAAGCAAATATTGTAATAAAGTGAGTCAAATGAATTTTTTGGCTTCCCAAAGCACATAAAAATTATGTTTATACTATACTAAAGTCTATTAAGTCTGTGTATACTAAAGTCTATTAAGTCTGCTGTAGCTTTAATAATGTACAAAAATTGATTAAAAAATACTTTATTCCTGGAAATGGCTATTTACCATCTGAACTTTAAGTAATTGTAACCTTTTTGCTGGTGGAGGGTCTTGCCTCGATGCTGATGGCTGCTGACTGATCAGGGTGGTGGTTGCTGAAGGCTAGGATGACTGTGACAATTTCTTAATACAACAATGAAGTTTGTTGCATTAAGTGACTCTTCCATTTATAACGATTTCTCTATAGCATGCGATGCTGTTTGATAGCATTTTACCCACAGCAAAACTTTCAAAATGGGAGTTGATCCTCTCAAACCCTGACACTGCTTTATCATGAAGTTTCTGTCATATTCTAAATCCTTTTTTGTCATCTCAACAGAGATGAATATGAGAGAGAGGGAATATTCAGTGCAAGAGAAAGGGGACTGCGTGAAAATAATTTAAAATTCACATCTATCTAAGTAGATGGGAAAATCCACAGAAGCTTGATCCTGAAGACAGCTCTGAACTCATGGATGTCTATGCCCTGTCAAAATAATGAAAAAATTCACCCTTGTTCATTTGTGGAAAAAAAAATTTAAATCAATGATTGAAATGAGCTTGTTTCGTGGGATCCAAGCTATCAAGTAAAGTCAATGTAATGGGCCATGAGAATAGGGGTCAGAGTTAGAGACCTAGGTTCAAATTTCTGATCTGCCCCAACTTGTTCTGTGTCTCAGTTTTCTCATCTGCAAAGTAGGGATAAACACTGTCTCCAGGCTTTTTGCAACTAGAAGGAGCTCACTTATGTGAAGAGCTTACAGTGGGGTCTGTCACAGAGTAATTGCTCAACAGAAGACAGTAGCCATTATTCTTGGTTACTCATGAGACAGCAATCACATAGCCAAAGTCTCCACCTTACAGAGAAAAGATGAGATTTTGAGTCTAGATATTTGAGTTTCAGGTTGAATACAAAAGTAAAGTTTGTACTTTGAGCAAGTCAATGAATCTGTGCATGCTCCTTTTTATTATAAAAAGTGACTCATCCAAACCTCACAAGTAACAATTAATTCTGCTTCCATTCCAGAGCCATATAAAAAGTGGAATCAAGGAGAGTCTATTTTCAGCTAGTGTCACCATAAGATCTGAAGGCCATTGGCCTCAAATAGGATTTCCATGAAATGAGAATATTTCCCAGAGAGACAATGCAGCTGCTCCCTGTGGTTCCTATTGTGCTATTTCTCTGTGCCTGGGTGTTTTCTAGATCTGGGTTGCTTCCTTCTCATAAGAAATTATGTGGGCTTGGGGAACTCAAACTCTGGTACTTAAGTAAAACAATGAGGGAAAGAAATCTCTGGGCAGAAGTATACCCCGTTCAAACAGAAAAGAAGTTTTTTCCAGTATGGAGTTTCCTCAAAAGGTTAAAACTAGAACTACCCTATGATTCAGCAAATGCATTACTAGGTATTTATCCAAAGAATAAAAACATACTGATTTGAAGGGATACAGGCACCCTGTTGTTTCTAACAGCATTACCAACAATAACCAAATTATGGAATGAGCCTAGATATCTATCAACTGATGAAAAGAAGCTGTGAGATACACATATGGAATGGAATGTTACTCAGTCATAAAAAAAAAAAAAGAATGAAATCTTGCCATTTGCAGTGACATGGATGGAACTAGAGAGTATAATGTTAAGTGAAATAAGTCAGTCAGAGAAAAATAGATACGTGGAATTTAAGAAACAAAAACAAACAAACATGGGCAGGGGAAGAGAGGCAAACCAAGAAACACTATTACCTGAAAACAAACTGAGGGTTACTGGAAGGAGGTGGGTGAGGGGATGGGGTAAATGGGTAATGGGTATTAAAGAGGGTACTTGTGATGAGCACTAGGTGTTATACATAAGTGATGAACTACTAAATTCTACATGTGAAACTAATATTGCACTGTATGTTAACTAAGTTGAACTTAAATACAAACTTGGGGGGGGGGAAGAAAAGGAATTTTTAACTACCCATAACATGGCTCATTACTTTGATAAGAAGAGTGGACTTTGATGTTTGCTTTCAACTTGGATTCCCCAGAACAGCGCCTCACCACCCCCCCACCCCCCTCACCTCCCCACCCCCCAGCTTTCCAAGCGAGCAGCCACTTTCTGTCTGGGACAGGAATAGCAGCAGGTCTGTAATCCATTCTCCACAGGGTTGTCCCCAGGAAATAAAGGAACTAAAGAAGGTGACATTGTCTAATCTTATAAAGATGCTAATAATAGGTCTCCTGCCAGGCAAAATAATTGAATCCCTAGTGGGAGAGTCCTTCCCTAAAAACAGTTTTAGGATAGGTACCAGGTTGCCTGAGATTGCTTCTGGTAAACAAATGTGGCATCTGTGAAATTCTGGGGCAGGTCTCCCTGAGAAGTCATGGAAGCTATGTAACCAGCTGAATATAAAATAGAGAGTTTTCAAGGCTCAGTTGGCTCACTTCTGTGTAAATGATCTGACCAGCACATATCCCTTAGAGACCTCATATATTCACCTGGGCCAGAATCAATCCAGTACTTTGAGAAAGGGCCTGAGAACGTGCACTGACCATCCTAGACTGGCTCTTGCTTCCCCTACAGCTCTTGATTACTTGTCTCCCTGAAATTATTAGTAAAGCTTGCCCTAGGCAAGATCTCTGAGTCATGTGAGTCTTATGTCACATTCCATTTTTGTGATCAGCCAGGAGCCTAGTAAAGAAAGAAGGAGGGGTGCACTCAAATTTAAAGTAGGAGGCAAAAAATAAAAAAATAAATGAATAATAAATAAAGTAGGAAGCATCAGTCTGTGGGGTGAACTTCATACCTTCTTGGGAGGCTCCAGAAACTGAAGAGAAATGTCCATTTTGAATTACCTTTGAGATCTGCCATATGTAGGGACCTGGGACTTGGTCCTCAAAGAGATAGTTAAGATGAGTATTAGGAGGATAAAGGGATGGAATTTAGAAACCCAAGTAGAGATTTCATTCCCATCCAACAGATTTCTCTCAAATTCAAAATAAAGGGCTTTCATTATAAACTAGTCTTTGACTCTGAATTTAGCTAATCTCATAACATCAGAGTAGGGAAGGTGACGGCAAACTAGATGGAATGTTTGAGTCAAAGTAGTCAATCAAGCAGGACAAGTGTGCCAAGCAGAAACACCAATATTTTCCGGGTAGGATGTGGATGAATGAGTTCCTGGGCACACATCCCTGCATCCTGCCTCCAGCTCTGTCTCTCAGCAACCCTACCACATACGTCCATATAGTCCACCTTTGTCCCTGGACCTCCCAGTCATTTCAATTTTCTACCCATGTCCTCTTATTTTCATTTTCATCCTTCTGGGCTCAGCCTTGGTAAGACACATGCCTTATTAAACAACAACAACAACTACAACAACAAAGTTCCCAAGCACTTCTTCCTCACAATGGAGAGTTACTTTCCTCTAGTCCTTCTGAAAGCATTCTGCTGTACAACTCAAATGAATCATTAAGCAGCATGTCTCTTGATTAAATTCAGAATATGAGTGTGCATATGGTTGCTTTAGTCACCAGAAACAGTTGTCTCTGGGGTATGGGTGAGAAGCTGAGCTGTCAGTTCCCTGCCAGGACCAGGTGAAATCATTTGACTTATGACAAACTAAGCATGGTTTGTCTTTAGAGGGCAATTACGTTGTTTGAAAACCAGCTCTTTCCTTCAGCTTCTGAGGAAAACTCAGGGTTTGCAGTGCTGATTAGAGAAGAGTTTCTGCCACGCTCTATTGGATGTTTCCCAAGATTGTGGAAGCAGAATGGAAACTGAGTTATCAAAGAGGTATCAACTGTGGACTCCATTTCATATGTTTCCATGGGCAAGAGCTGTTTAACTCTATACCAGATATAAGATGCAAATCGAGAGCTCAAATACACATCTCAAGTATATATCATGGATGCCTGCATACCTAAAGGAGACATGAAATATAGAATATTTGTAACAGAATAAGAGATTTCAGAGGCTAATATACATGGCAACATCCTTTCCTATTTGTCTAAATAAATAGATTTTATTTATTTATTCATGAGAGACAGAGAGAGAGAGAGAGAGGCAAAGGGAGAGGGAGAAGCAGGCTCCTCACTGAGCAGGGAGCCTGATGAGGGACTCAATCCCAGAACCCCGGGATCATGACCTAAGCTGAATGCAGATGCTTAGCCAACACACCCAGGTGCCCTGTTTGTTTATATTTAATATTTCTATATCATTTACTATTATGAATACTTTTTAAGATTTATAAAGACTGACTCATTTCATCCCCATGACAACCATATGAAGTGGGATAAGTATTATTGTCATCTTCGTTCCAGATGAAGAAACCAAGGAAGAGAGGCATCAAATAACTTGTCCAAGGCCATAGTGCTTGCCTAATTCCAGTCTAGAGTCTGCTCCAGAATCTCTGCTCTTATCCACTCTGCTATGCTGCCTTGTTGAAAGTAAAAACAGAATTTTAAAGCATTTAATTATTCTCTATCTTAAAATATTTCTTCTTTATCTAAGAAGATACATGTATGAAAACCTTGGCATGTGGGTTAGGGAGCCTTCAGCAAAAAGTGGGCAGAGATCTCTGACAAGATAGTGGACAGAGTAAGCAACTGCTGCTTTGATTCAACCGTCTTGCAAAGCCTGGCAAGTTCCCTCTTGTTCAAGAGCTGCCTTAATCATTTGGGTCTTAGTAGATAGTCTTTTCTGTTTTCTTGTTTCTTGTTCTACATCCAGGCTCCCAAATTATTACTGCCCATTAGATGTCAGATAACCCTTCCAAGATCATTTATTGATTCATTCCATATGTATTTCATATGCTTAGCCTGTTCTTGGCATAAAAATAACAGAAAAATCTATGTGAGTAGAAATATAAAAATGTGAACGGAAATAGGAAAAAAATGGGATAGGAGGGACGCCTGGGTGGCTCAGTTGGTTAAGCGGCTGCCTTCGGCTCAGGTCATGATCCCAGCGTCCTGGGATCGAGTCCCACATCGGGCTCCTTGCTCAGCAGGGAGCCTGCTTCTCCCTCTGCCTCTGCCTGCCTCTCTGTCTGCCTGTGCTCACTCTCTCTGACAAATAAATAAATAAAATCTTTAAAAAAAAATGGGATAGGAAAACTCACAAGTTAATGCAAGTTAATCCAGCATATATCAGACAGACCAAAGATCAGCAATCCATTCCACCTTTTACTGAGCACCAGTGCTAGACACTATGATAATATGAAGTGAAACAAACATTAACTTCCTTTAATGTTCCTGACTCTATACTAGGTTCTGAGGACATACTAGTTGACCATGTAAACTCAGTCCCTGCTTCCCAAAACATGTAGTCTTTGGAGAAGGCTGACAATAAGAAGGCAATTACAAGCAGGGATTATTAAAAAATTATAAATATATGTTTCTAGGATTGACTCTGTTAAATGCTGAGATGTCCTGAATGGGCATTTACATTCTCAGGAGCTCCTTATTCAGACTGACAATTCCTCATGTTAGAGATTTTGGAAAATACATGATACCGAGCACTAAGTAATTAAATTGTAATTTCCAGAGTTGATATTGCTGGATAGAGGGAGAGATCGAATAGTTACACAGGCAATGTTACGGTGAGTTGCACTGGGAGTTCTCAGTGGGAAGGGATTCTTTCTGCCTCAAGTCATGAGAAATGGAAAGTTAGCAAGAGCCAGAGAAAACCAGACCAAAGCAAACCCTCCCTTAGAAGTCAACTGACCAAGATTCAGTACATAAACTGCAATTGGAGCAGATTTTAAATCATAAATAAAAAGACAAAGACTTACATTTACACCTGAAGGAAACTAGAAAAAGAACAAAGTTCAAAGTTTGTAGAAGGAAGGAAATAGTAACTATTAGAGCATAAGTAAATAAAATAGAGACTAAAAAATTAAAAGAAAAGATCAAAGAAACCAAGAGTTGGTTCTTTGAACGGATAAACAAAATTGATGAAACTTGAGATGGACTCATCAAGAAAAAGAGAGAGGACACAAAGAAATAGAATCAGACATGAAAGAGGGGAAGTAATAACTGACCTCACAAAATACAAAGGATTATAATGGAATTCTATGAAAAATTTTACACCGACAAATTGGGCAACCTAGAAGAAACAGATAAATTCCTAGAAATACACTATGTTCCAAAATTGAATCAGGAAGAAATAAAAAATTTGAACAAACCAATCACTAGTAACAAAATTAAATCAGTAAATAAAAAACTCCTAACAAACAAAAGTGCAGGACCAGATGGTATCACATGTAAATGCTACCAAACAATTAAAGAAGAGTTAATACATAACTTTTCAAACTGTTCCGAAGAAGAAGAAGAGGGAAAGCTTCCAAATACATTCTGTGAGGCTAGCATTACCCTGATATCAAAAACAGAAAAAGAAAAGCAGACAAAACCACTATAAAAAAAGAAAACTACAGGCCAATATCTCTGATGAACATAGATGAAAAGATACTCAACAAAATGTTAGCAAACTGCATTCAACAATACATTAAAAGGATCATTCACCACAATAAAATGGGATTTATTCTGGAGATTCAAGGATGGTTTAATATTCACAAATCAATCAACATGATCCATCACACCAACAGAAGATAAAAATCATATGATTATTTCAATAGATACAGAAAAAGCATTTGACAAAGTACAACATCCATTCATGATAAAAACTCATAACAAAGTTGGTTCCCTTAGAGGGAACATGCCTCAACATATGTTAAATCACAGTTAACATCATACTAAATGATGAAAAACAGAGCTTTTCCTCTAAGATCAGGAAGAAGAAAAGGATGCCTATTCTCACCACCTTTATTCAACATAATACTGAAAGTCCTAGCCACAGTAATTAGACAAGAAAAGAAATAAAAAGCACTTGAATTGGTAGGGAAGATATAAAACTGTCACTATTTGTAGATGACGTGATTCTATATATAGAAGGCCCTAAAGACTCCACCAAAAAACTATTAGAGCTGATAAATAAATTCAGTAAAGTTACAGAATACAAAATTAACACAAAGAAATTGGTTACTTTTTATACACTAATAACAAAGTAGCAGACAGAGAAATTAAGGAAACAATGCAATTTACAATTGTGCCAAAAAAAAAAAAACTACCTAAGAATAAACTTTACCAATGAGGTGAAAGGCCTATACTTTGAAAACTATAAAACACTGTTGAAAAAAAATGAAGATGACACCAATATAATGAAAGATATTCCATGTTCATGGTTTGGAAGAATCAATATTGTTAAAATGTCCATACTACCCAAAAGCCATCTACAAATTCAGGGCAGTCCCTTTCAAAATACCACACTATTTTTACAGAACTAGAACAAATAATACTGAAATTTGTATGGAACCACAAAGGACCCCAAAGAGCTAATGCAATCTTGAGAAAGAAGAACAAAGCTGGAAGAATCATAATCCCAAATTTTAAGATATACTACAAAGCTATAGTAATCAAAACAGTATGTACTGACATAACAAGAGACACATAGATCAATAGAACACAGAATCCAGAAATAAACCCACACTTATATAGCCAATTCATCTGTAACAAAGGAGGCAAAAATATATAATGGGGGAAAAACAGTCTCTTCAATAAATGGTACTGGGAAAACTGGACAGCTACAAACAAGAGAAAGAAACTAGACCACTTTTCTACACCACAGACAAAAATAAATTCAAAATGGATTAAAAACTTAAATGTTAAGACCTGAAACCATAAAACTGCTACAAGAAAACATAGGCAGTAATTTATTCAACATTGGCCATAGCAACATTTTTCTAAATGTCTCTCCAGACAAGGGAAACAAAAGTAAAATTAAACTATTGGAACTACACCAAAGGAAACTATCAACAAAACAAAAAGGCAATCTACAGAATGGGAGAAGATATTTGCAAATGATACATCAGATAAGAGGTTGATATCTGAAATATAAATAAAACTTACATGACTAAAACAACCCCCCCAACCAATCCAGTTAAAAAGTGGGCAGAGGATCTAAATAGACATTTTTCCAAAGAAAACGTACAGATGGCCAACAGACACATGAAAAGATGTTCAACATCACTAATAATCAGGGAATTGCAAATCAAAACCACAATGAGACACCACCTTATACATGTAGAATGGCTAGAATAAAAAAGAGAAGAAATGACATTGGGTGTGGTGCATAAACAATGAATTCTGGAACACTGAAAAGAAATTTTTAAAAAATTAAAATTAAAAAAAAAAAAGAAATAACAAGTGTTGGCGAGAATGTGGAAGAAAAGGAACCCTCATGCACTGTTGGTGGGAAAGTATGTTTGTGCAGCCACTGTCAAAAACAATATGAAGTTTCCTCAAAAAATTAAAAATAGAACTACCATATGATCCAATAATTTCCCGACTAGGTATTTACTCAAAGAAAGCAAAAACACTAATTTGAAAAGGTATGCACCCGCATATTTACTGAAGCATTATTTACAATAGCCAAATTATAAAAGCAACCCAAGTGTCCATCAATAGATGAATGGATAGAGAAGATGTGGTACACACACACACACACACACACACACACACAGGAATATTACTCAGCCATAAAAAGATGAGATCTTGTTATTTATGATTACATGGATGGACCTAGAGGGTATTATGCTAAGTAAATTAAGTAGACAGAGAAAGGCAAACCATATGATTTTACTTATATGTGGAATCTAAAAACCAAATGAATATACAAACAAACAAAAAGCTAAAACAGACCCAGAAATACAGAGAACAAACTGGTGGTTGCCAGAGGAGCAAAATGGATGAAAGGGAGTGGGAAATATATGCTTTGAGTTATGGAATGAGAAAGTCACAGGGATCAAAGGTACAGCATAGGAAATAAAGTCAGTGGTATTGTAACAGTGCTACAGGATGACAGATGGCAGCCACACTTGCAGTGGTGAATAGACTCGTCAAATCACTATGTTGTACAACTGAAACTAATGGAGCATTACATGTCAACTATAGTTCAATTAAAAAATAATAAAAAGACAAACACTTCGTAATAAGTGCCCTGAACAAAAGGCAGAAATCAATTCAATACAAATGGTAAGGACAAGAGTGACAGGGACACACACATGAATACAGACTGTTCTGCAACCCAGACAACTTCCATTGTTGTCAAGATTCTCTTAGGACTGAGAAGTGGCAATTAATACTAGGATCCACTTTACAGTCTTTGCAGATGGTGTTATTTAAATACAATAAACCTATGTACTCTTCTTAGAATGGATTGTCATTTCTTTCTGCAATCTTCATAATTTTCTATAAGCATTCTTGGAGAAAGAGGACCCTTCCTAACCAGAGTAAAACAAACTAGATAAGCAGAGCCCCTGAGAGCTATTTATATCTTCTGTACCAGAGCTGTGTTCTCTGTTCTCAGTTCCATCCAGCTTCAAGAAGCAGACATCTTTCTCTTTACTCTAAACTCCATCATTTCCTCTTAGGACAGCACCTTGGCTCTAAGCAAAATGGTCAGTGCTATAGCCCAAGTATTGCTTATACTAGGCAAAGCCCCAATACGTTTTGAAGACTTCATTCATTTAATAGATATTTAATGAAATATGTATACATATGTTGAGTAAATGATAATGACCACAGAGCAATTTCCTGAGCTGTGTTCCAAAAATAAAGTTCTGAGATGCCTCCTCAGACAAGTAAAGTAAGAATGGCCAACCCAGCACTAAAAGGCAATAAGGTGCACAAAAAACAACAGTAACAACTACAACAAACCCAGGCTTCCTGCAGATGCAGCGGGCAGGTGTACTTTCTTAATAGGCCACCTTGCCCCACCTTCCCTAAAGTCCCTGAGGATACCTGGATAAATTATTGTTTTTGTGTTTTTTTCCTAAAGATTTTATTTATTTATTTGACAGACAGAGATCACAAGTAGGCAGAGAGGCAGGCAGAGAGAGCAGGCTCCCTGCTAGGCAGAGAGTGCAGGCTCCCTGCTAAGCAGAGAGCCCAACATAGGGCTCCATCCCAGGACCCTGGGATCGTGACCTGAGCTGAAGGCAGAGGCTTTAACCCACTGAGCCACCCAGGCACCCTGGATAAATTATTGTTGCTGTATGACCTGGGAATTCTGGGAATTCAGCATTACATATAGGCAATGGTTGGCAAATGGGATGAATAGGAGAATACAAGACCTTTAGAGAAAAGACAATATGTGCTCAGACATTATTTTTATGTGGGGACACCTGGGTGGCTCAGTCAGTTAAACATCTGCCTTGGGCTCAGATCATGATCCCAGATCCTGGGATGGAGCCCCTTGTCGGGCTCCCTGCTGAGCAAGGGGTCTACTTCTCCCTTCTCCTTCTGCCTCTGTGTACTGCCTGTGCTCACTCTCTCCCTCTCTCTCTCAAAAGAGTAAATAAAATCTTAAAAAAAAAGAAATTATTTCTATGCCATTTTCATTTGAGAAGAGAGAGGTGAAGAAGAAATATTAAGGAGAAAAACCTCTATTTTAATGGGCACATGAGGGCTTTAATTTATAATGTATATGAAAGAAATATGGGTAAGTAAGATATGTTCAACATTTCCTTTTCAACCTCAGTAGACTTACAGATAAGGGTTGGAGAGGCAAAACCTAAAACCATGTAATTAATCACATAGCCTTCAGCTAGTTTACGGTTTGGGATTCAGAAGACCCCATAATGTATGGACCCCAAACTAGAGTGTCCATGGCTCTCCCAATATCACCCAGTATAAGGGTTCCATCAGATTCCCCTTTAGCTACAATACTGGCCCTTTTCTATCCCAGCAGAAAAAGTATATTTATGAGCTCCATTTGTTTTTACTAGCCTGACTGTTCATAGCAAGCCAGTGGATCACTGTAGGGTTCTATGTGTCTCTTCAGAACTGATTCTGAGGCTCTTAGAACAAAGAGAAAGGGAAAAAATTCAATCATGATTTTTAGTGCTGTGATTCAAAGTGCTAGTATATCCTTTGAGAGAGCTGTAAGAACATATTCAAAAGGGCATGTCTGAGTAGCAAGAGATGGAAGCCATTTAAAGCAATTATAAAAGCTGGAAAAAAGAACATTTTAAAGCTCTTCATCAGGTAATACCCAGCTCCTATCATTCCTCAAGACTATCTTGTTTATGCTAGGCCACAACATACCTTGCAATGCCCAGGTAATACAAATTATTTCCTTCTAGTTAATACAAATGATTTCCTTCTAGGCAATCTAGAATAGGATAGAAAAATCAATAAATAACTAATATCCAAAAAATAGAGACTACATCTTTTTAAACATCCATGGTATAGTCACCAAAACTGACAAAATGAGGCAATGAAGAAAATCCCAATAAAATAAATTCTTTATTATACTGAGTTTTGCCATCCAAGAAAACAAATGCCTATTTGTTCAAGTCTTAGTTTTCCTTTAGGAGCATTTTATCATTTATTTCATGTAAGTTTGTGCCTAATTTTATTTATATATATATATATATATTTCTATATATATATTTCTATATATATATTTCTTGATATTTTGATATTTTGATATCTTGATATATATATATATTTCTTGATATTTTGTCTTATTTGTCACTTTGTTAACAGGCTCTTTCATTCCACTATATTGTTATACTGACTACAAATATGTATAGAGAGAATTATATATGTATATTATATTATATATATAACTTGATATATATTATATTATATATAATATTATATATATATATAATTTGTGAATATTAGTTTTAAATTATGCTCCTTTACTGAACTGTAGAAGATTTTTCCACTGCTTTTGTTTGTTGCATGCCAGGAAACTGTGATCAACTTCACGGCACCTATAGTCCCAAGGAAGGTGGCCAGTAGGGGCCCTGAAGTTTCTTGCAAATACTCAGGGCACCTGAAGTCCACTCATCTGCCCTCACTGCTGGAAGAGAACATGATTTCTGCCTTCTTTCCTCTTTCCAAAACAACATAGGTGTGCACTTTATTCATACACTCTAAATTGCATCCAGAGGGGAAAGCAAGCTTAGTAAATGTATTTTTCCAGCTTCCAACTCCCGTGATTTAGGGGAGGGCATGACGGGATGTGAATGAATGCAAGTTGCCAAAAGAAAAAAAAGGAATCCAGCATGAATATGAATATAAAATAATAAAAAGTTCCTGTGATGTCAATGAGACATAGAAAAGTGGCCAAAGGATATAAACAGTTCACAGAAAAATAAGCAAATCTATAAATAAACAGTTCAAAGAAAAGGATGCCTATTTAATGGCTCTTAAATGAAAGGATGATCACATTCACCTTTTGCGTGAATAAGAGGAATGCAAATGTAACATACTCCAACATAACGGTTTTCATTGTTTGCCTGGAAACATCATAACATTGACAGCATATTATAGTGGTGAGTATGAGAGGGAACAGGAACTCTCATATAATTGTGGGAGTGTGCAGTTTGGCCTTATCTAACAAAACAATCATTGCAAATGTATATTTCATTTAGTACACAAATTCCACTTCCAAGAATTTATCCTCTAGCTATATTTACACATGCGAAATTGCATAACAGGTATCTTCACACAACTAAGTGTCCATCAATAATGGGTTGATTAAATTATGGTGTTGTCATACAGTGGATTATTATCCATCTTAAAAAAGAATGAAGAAAAACTGTGAACTGCTTTAGACATATTTTCCAGATATGAAGTAAAAAAAAAAAACCGAGGTGCAGAATTTTATGAAAAGAAATCTAACTTTTTTTTAAAGAAGGAGAAATCATATGTATTGCATTGGCTTTTATATGCTAAGAATCCTGGAAAAGCAAATAGGAAACTAAAAATAGTGGTTATCTTTGTTAGAGGACAATAAGAAATGAGTGGATGAAGGAAAGGGCGGGAAAGATGCTATTGGATGTCATGGTTGGATTATATACATATGTTGCCTAGCCAAAAAATAAATTAATGATTTTTTAAATGGAGGAGACTGGAGGAGGAAAAGAACTTTCCCGAAGGTCAGTGGAGTGCTACAGAGGTGATAACAAAAGACTTGAGAATAAGCCCCTTGAGGACTGAAGAGTGAGTCTGTGTAATTCAGCTTAGAAAAGAGAAAACCAAGAGGTGATAGAACAGAACTCTTACATTTAAGATGGCTGGTAGCCATTTGCCACCTTCCCTGAAAACAGGAGGTAGTAGGGTTAAAATGCGGTTTCACTTGAATATCCAAGTAAGACTGCAGATACAGGGCTAGGTTATCCAAAGAACACACAGACTTGCTTTCTCTGAAGCCCAGCACTCCTTGAAATACAGAAGTCTCAGTTCAGTTGGTTAAATATCCTGCATTGGCTTTTGGTCTGGTTGCTTTAGAATACAAAGAATACAAATATACTCATAATCTGCACCAGCCTACCTTTGAGCCTGGGGCTACTGCTAGACCCTTGTTGCTTTCCTCCTTCCACATAAGATACTCTCACTTCCAGCCTGGTGACAACTTCTTGTTTTTAAATCCTGTGCATTTTCCTTTATGGATGTTGGTCTCACTTCCTGGAATATACTTCTACTTATCCTCCTGGAGAGCAGGTTGTCTTCTGTGAAACAGTTTTGGAATCCTCCCTAATTATGGTACAATTTGTTCTCTCCTATGCCTTCCCACCCCGGATGCTCACATTTCTATTTTTTATTGTTCATTAGGCTATATGTGGATTAGTGGAATAGAGGCCCAATGTCCCATTAAAATCAGCAGATGTCAGATGGTAGTTTTTTTTTATCCATAGAAACCAATTTGGTGACCTGTAGCTAGCACAGGACGTGACCTCAAATTATGCTGATTGCACAGACAGTGAAGTATAAAAAACATAATTGGGAATGAGAAAATCCTGGCAGTCATTCTGTGCTTATATATTTCAAACACTTTGAAGAAATGAGATGATTACTACTCTCCTCTACTATATTTACAATGTCAGGGGCAAAATCCAACACAATCCTTGGTCTGTATTGAACAGATCCTGAATATATCAGAATATATTATTCCACTTCAAAAGCTGTACAATGGGCTTTCCATTAATGGAACTGTACAACAGGAAGTACAAATGTTCAAAAGCACCCTTTGAAAGTGGAACTCTGTCAGCTGTGTAATCATACTTGAGAAGATGAGAATTCGGGTTTCGAAATTGAATGTACTACTAACTTATTTTAGCATTTTGGTTTATTTCCTCAGGGATAAATAGGAGAAAAAGTCCACAAATGCTTCTACCTTGACCTCACGAGCACCACATCTCTAATTATAAAACAGACAGAAATAGGAACCCTTTATGGGCTTTATGAACACTTGGTCTTGGAAGTAGGTCTCTTCCATGTCAGAAAAATGCATTTTAATGTATGCTTCATCCCAAGGTTCCAATTATCCGATGCAATCTCAGGTTCATATTTTAAAGTGGTTTGGTTTTTTTTTTTTTTTTTGGTTGGTCTGTTTGTTTTCTTTTTAAAGAAAATTTATTTAAGGAATCTCTACACCCCACGTGGGTTCAAACGTATGACCCTGAGATCAAGAGTCACATGCTTTTCCGACTGAACCAGCCAGCGCTCCCAGATTCATATTTTACATCCAAAGTCTGTGCAAACACTCAAGTCCTCATGCAGTCATTTTGTTTATCACAACTAAGTTACCCATAATTATCATAAATTATCACATGGCTTACTGGGAAAATGAATCAACCAAAAATACCTGTGTCTTCTTTCAGTTCAATTTCACATTGAAGTTACACAAGAGAAATGGGATGAAACATCACAGGTGTCAGACCCAACTGGGCTGAACTTGCAGTGTGATCATACCACTAACCCTTAGGCGTGCATACTCAACCTCATTAAACTTTTGTTTCCTCACCTATAAAGGAGGAATAATAATAACAACATTCACTAGAGAGCTTTGAATTATGAGTGACCTAGAACTCAGTAGCTCATAATGCCTGGCGCATAATAGATTTTTAGTAAGTTGTGTTGGGGGTTTTTAAAATCCTAATTCCCTTTGCCAATAAATATTTTATTCACCTTATTGCAGTTTCCTCCATCTGGAGCACACTTGTCCATTCATTCCCTGCCCTAATGAGGTCAGCTCATCTTGGCCCTTCAATACCAGGCTCAACACTCCTGAGAAAACTTCCTTACGTCCTCCAACTTCTTCACTCTTGAATCTTCTGCCTTAACATTCTAGGCCCACTTCTGTCATTGTCTTTATTATACCACAATATAATATTTATGCATTTAGCTCCCCCACTTTACTTTTCCCCTCTTTAGAAAAGAGATTGTGTCTTCCTCAGTGTCCTGTCAGTATCTTAAAGCACCGTGTCTGCATTTAGAAGGGAAGTAAAAATAAGGGCTCTTAAAATACTTGAATTCAGACAGCTAAAATTAAAAGAAAGCATAGGTCTTAATGGTATTTTACCTAAGAATGCAGAGGGAAGTTTCCTATTATGCCAAATATTTAAAGTTTTTGAAGTCCTGAGGCAGTCCTTATTTTTCCCCCCAAAATAGAAGTGTGGTACTTTTCTGTTCATCTAGAGAAACTCAGGGTTGCTGGCTGGCTCAGTCAGAAGAATATGCAAATTTTGATCTCAGGGTTGTGATTTCGAGCCCCATGATAAGTATAGAGATTACTAAATAAATAAATAAATAAATAAACTTTTAAAAAAAGGACCTGTGATTCTGGGGTCTGGTGGGGGAGGTTTGGACTGCCAGTGGGTTGGGGGGGAATAGCTCTGCCAGAAGCAAATTCAAGCATGAAATGAACAATGCCATATCCATAATATATGTCCATATGTCCAAAGTTCATAACAGTGTCTCAACAAGACTATATATGAATAAAAAGTGAATGAGAGACTCTCTGTTTTAGGTGAAGTTAAGGACAGTTTGGAAGAAAAGTTAAAAATCATTCAGTGATGAGTGTTTTCCAGCTGATTCTATGTATTTAATTCTCTGACGAACTATGTTTAAGTGTAGAGTACAAGAGTATGAGAGAACAATGTTTGAGAGCTGGTTCCAGAATAGGTCTGGAAATATGCAAGAATTCTTAGTATTCCCCCCTTCCCAAACTCCTTCACACGTAAATGATTTATCAATTCAGATTAATTGAATTAACAAGCTTATCTTCCAAAATGGAAAACACCAGGATGGGACAGGAAAAGGAACATGAGAAGTGATCATCTGAACGCTACAGTCAAGCTCTTAGTTCAAACCAAACCATACCTTGCTAATTAAGGTTGGAAGTGATCTTACACTAGAAGGAGGGAAAAAATCCAAGTCTGAAAGGTTCAGACTCTTGGTCTCACCCTTTGTGCTTTTGGTGCAGAATAGTACATCCAGATTTTGTTATTGTAGGAAGCTGGAGAGGTGCTCTATCTACTTCAAAAGCCGAGAAACCTCGTTTTCAAACCAAACACATGCAGAAATCTAAAGTAACTCATAAAGTTTTTAACACAAACAAGTAAACAGAGAAAACAATTTTTATTTCTAAGTACCTCCTATTATCTAAGGAGGAAGGATTCTGGTAAGTGAAGGATTTTGTTTGTGGCACACAAGGCCAGCAGTATGGTGGCCTCTGGCTTCCTTAAAAGACAGTGTGAGGAGATGAGTGGGAGGCCACGCTGGAGGAGTTTACAGCAACTCCTGTCCATCTAAGAGGGAGTTTATTTATTTATTTATTTATTTAGTAATCTCTATACTTATCATGGGGCTCGAAATCACAACTCTCTGGAGGGAGTTGAGGGGACCCAGAGGAGGGAAGTGCTGGAGGGAGGCAGGTGAGAGAGGAAAGGGGAAACTGCAACAGACCACAACAAAAGACAAGAGGAAAATTGCCCACAATGTGGTGGAGGTGAAAGGCTCTGAGCTCTCTCATGTCAACCAGCTTCCCCACCAAGCCTGCAGCGAAATGTCCATTTCTCACCAATGCTTGAGGGAGAGGCTTTTTGTTTGGAAAAAATGAGGAGGCTCCTGAGCTCTGCTCCAAGCCAGTCATGGATTGAGGACAAAAGCTGCCCACAGGGTCCAATCATATCTGTCTCACACAATTATTTTGGTCTTTTGGCTTGATTTAAACTTCAAAGGGGATCAACTAATTTCATCACTGATAGAGATGAAAAAAAAAAAAGAAAAAAGATAAATGAACCCAACCAACATGAGCTATGCATCCTACAGGGGTTTGCTCTTGATCAAAAGTAGTGAAGTTACTTGGAGTCAATAATGGGAATTCTCTTCAGAAATCATTGAAATCGAGTTTACTGGGCCGTGCTGTCACAATCTCAACTGGAACAGCTATCCTGACAGAGCTGTAAATATTTCCCTTTGAAATCACAACAGTCCAATATAGGGTATCTCTCTAGTAAAGTCCTCCCTCCTGGCTGAGGAAATTGGTTGCCATGGTAACAGAGTTAAAGCAGCAAGTAGCTGAAAATCGTTTTTCATTCCCAGCACGATTTCTTCCTTTTTCACAAAATAACACCAACACTCGGACAGGCAAAATAACAAAAAAGAAAAACTCTAGCTGTGGATGTTCTAGAATTCATAGATACAGTCTTATTTGGTCCATTAATCCATCTCTCCATACCATCTTATGATCCCTACCAAAAATATTTTGACTCATCCCACCTCTTGCTATAAATTTGCCTTCTCTTTGGATGATGCGACGGTATAGTGTCATTCCACAGTTCTTCATAAATGTTTACAGGCAACCAGGAGCCAGAATAGAGCAAATAACACCCCTAATGCCCTGTGCATACACAGCACACACGCTCTAGTCCACTTACAGACAAATCTAAAATGGGTCCTGACCTGTGAAGGTAAATGCATTGCCTTACCCTCCAGCCTGACCTTCCTTACCAAGTTCTTCATTTCATCTCAAAGTGGGGCCACTTTCCGTCGTCCCTGAATCCTAATTCTGCTGTTATCTTTTATTTCACCGTGGTTCTTCCGGTCCCACCAGCTGCTCAAAAACTTCTTTGCCATGTTGCTTGACTTGGACCCTTCCTCTGCCCTCCCTAGCAACTTTTCAAATGCAGGAACTTCCTAACATACAATGTATGTACATTCTCTCTCTCTCTCCTAGCATCATGTTCTTTCCCCTTTATTTTGTCTCTGACCTATTTCCTTGCCTTATAATTTTAATGCAGAAATCCAAAACCATTTTTCTTTTCTTAGCCTTGAAAAACAGAGAACTCCTTTAGGGCAAGACCTGACCTTGTTGAGGAAATCATCTAAATCAGAATCAGCTGCTTCAGGGGAGAAGCCTGGCCGGAAGGGCCCAAAGGTGGGCGGAACTGTTGTGCTTAAGGTAAAGGGAAGAATGTGTTGGTTTCTCCAGCGGAAGAGGAAGGACATAGGGGCCAGCAAGATCGCAGAAGGTTTTGTATCCCAGGGTCCCCCAAAATTTGGAGAAGTGACCAAAGTCGCAGAGTGCTTTGTGAAAATAGATTTTGGTTTCGGTTTTGTTTATTTTGTAGGTGTTTTGTGTGAGACCATTGGTGGCGGTGCTATGCTTATCATACAGATCAACACGGTGGGATTCAGCAGCCGGTTGTCTCCAGCTTTAGGCAGGAAGCTGGAACAAAAGTTATGAATAAGTGAGTAGTGGGAAAGTCTCAAAACCTTAGAAGGGCTCTGAATTCTCATTTGTCATGTGTTCAAGTGATGGGTGTATGTTTACAAAAATATCTGAAGAGTAGGAGGTCCTAGCTGATATCTAGATGTCTAGCTTACATTTTGTTAAATTTATGTAATTTTATATCCTGACTTTAATCTTTTCTGGCTCAAGGGAGAGCATAAAAACAGACAAAATTTTTAAAATGTGACAAAAGGACACTATTTATATGTGTGATTATAACCTTAATGAAACTATTCAGAGGAAAAAATGAAACACATCAAAATATCAATCAGCTATGTTTGGCGATAGGATTATGGGTAATTTTCTCTTCTTTTTTCAAATATTTGTAATATGATTATATGATTTTTGTTGTACATTTTAAAAAGGTAATGAAAAAGGCTATGTAATGTGAGGAAATGTTCATAATAGAGTATTACCTTTAAAAATTAAAAGTACTTGGTTTAATTTTCTGAATACCTCTCTGTTCGTGACACAAAACAAATTAATCCCTCCTTTGCCTCTAAGTTAAATGGAACAGGTATGTGGGGAAAGAAAGGATACTAATGAGATTTTCTGTGTGGCCATTATAAAAAAAAAAAAAAAACAACTTTCATTCAGTACATTGAGGTTCCTAGAACTTTTGTAAAAAGACCTGCATCCCAACAATTCCAAATATTACCTGTGATTCTAAGTGTAAGTTATTATCCCCTTTATTATTCGGTGGGTAGGATTCCTGTAGAGTTCTGGGAAGACATGCTATCTCCTTTCTTAGGACAGCTGTGAAATGACTCCCCCAGTGACTGGCTATGAACCATGGGTTGGGGGGGAGACAGTCAGAAACTAGGAGTTTAAATCACTTGCCAGAATTCACTCAGTAAATGATGCTGTTTTAGAAGTAAATTTCTTTATTTTTTTTTAAGATTTTATTTATTTATTTGGCAGAGAGAAAGAGAGAGGGAACACAACAGGGGGAGTAGGAGTGGGAGAAGCAGGATCCCCCTGAACAGGGAGCCCAATGCAGGACTCTATCCCAGGACCCTGGGATAATGTCCTGAGCTGAAGGCAGACACTTAACAACTCAGCCACCCAGGCACCCAAGAGAGGTAAATTTCAAGCTTTTATGCTGTCATATATAAAAAGAGACAGCTATAGGAAAAAAAAAAAAAAGCGCTCCCTGAATTACCACCTTAGATGAATTTCAAGAACTATAGTTTTGAATTAGAATATTATGAAAAATAATACTGTGTGCCTGGGTTGGCTTTTAAGAATAGAGAAAATCCAAAGGGGAAAAAAAAAAAAAAGACTAGAGGAAATCCATTGCCAAAGGAAATGGAGGACATGCTCTGGGCCTCAAGTCTACGGATCACACACACTAATATGCATTTAGAAATGTCAGTTACTTAGCAAGATGCTCCCCCAGGCTGCCAATACATTTCTAGTTGTACGTATAGCTGAAATTCTGTTTTGTTATGGCTCTTAACTTTACGTGGTTGACTGCACCCTTGTCCCAGTGAAATGACTTCTTGGTTCACGGTTGAGATACACCGGCTTAGCAGAAAAGGTCTCTTCTATTCTCTGTTAGAGTTGTGCTTCCCTTCCAGGTCTCAGTACTTTCCAGCTCTGACATTGTGACACATCTTTCCAGACCCAGCTTTTGGCTGCTTATGTAATTGTGTGTTGATCTTTGACCCATCAAGTGTCATGTGATGAAGTCCGCACATACAATGTCCATGCAGCCTGACTCTGCTGTAAGGAATTGTCTGCTGCTTTCTCTCAGCACAGTAAGTGAATCAGAACTCTGAGGGGCACTGGGGCAGTTGGTAAGTCCAGCACTACAAAGCCTCACTGGGAACTGGGTGCTTCTATGCTCAGACCGGCTCTCACCTCTTTTATTCATGCCTCTCTCGAGCCCTCTGCTCATCAGAAAGGCCTAGCATCACACACAAGTTAAGCAAGCACAATCCTTCCCTTCAGGGTGGTTATGAGTCATTAAATCAGATTAGGTGATCAGAGCAGATAAAATGGCCTACACAGGCACAACCATGCCAACCCTGATCAGACACATGAAATGCATGATAGACTTTGAATTACTTTTTAACCCCAAGTCAAAGAAATTGATCCACAGGTTCAATTTAAATTGGAATGAGAACACATAACATTTGGCAGAGAGACTAAGTGATCCCTTCTAATTCATATATTCTGTGAGCTGGTAACAGAAGCAAAGGACACTTCCCCCAGGTTTATGGACTATTCTTAGAATTCTTTTTACTCTGAATGGGTTGGTGCACTAGTTGGTGCTTCTCAGAGTGTGGGCTGAGAGCCTTTTCTTCAGAATCAGTGAGGATGGGAGACTTATTTAAAATGCAATTTCATGGTCTCCATCCCAGAGCTAAATCAGAATTTCCTGGGGGTTGCGGAATTCTGGGAGTGTGTATTTCTACCAGATCCCCAAATTTGAAACTCAGGATATAAGGAATATGGGAATTTACTAACATCGTGTTTCCCACAGTTCGAGGAACTGTGATAGAAGATAATGGCTTAAAGCACATGTCAATCAGACTCTAAAAACACAGGTGGCAGTGAATCCTTAACCACTAAACACCGCTGACTGTGTTCCTATGGTAGCTCACCTGAAAACAGTCTTATGAGACAGGTAGTATTATGATCCCTATTTTATGGAGGAAGAAAATGAGACTTAGCAAAAGTAACTTGAGGTCACACAGCCAGTGAGCTGTGGAGACTGAATTCAAACTCAAGTCACAGGAGCCGAAGATCCTGTCGGACCAGCTTGTCTTTCTTCACATACCAGACAACCAGCCACCAGAATGGAGTTCTCTGCTATGTTACACCTGAGAGAATCCCTTCTCTGTGCTCTTGCACCTGTTTGAACCAGAACTTAATACTCAAGGGTAAAAAATCTCATCCTCTTTTTTTTTTTTTCTAACCAAAGCTGTATTTTTAGGTTTTTATTTTTAGAAATTATTTTTCTGATATTCACATTCTAAAGATTTATTTATTTATTTATTTGATAGACAGAGATCACAAGTAGGCCGAGACGCAGGCAGAGAGAGAGGCAGGCAGAGAGAGAGGAGGAAGCAGGCTCCCTGCTGAGCAGAGAGCCCGACTCAGGGCTCGATCCCAGGACCCTGAAATCATAACCTGAGCTGAAGGCAGAGGCTTTAACCCACTGAGCCACCCAGGCGCCCCTGATATTCACATTCTATACCCAATTTGTTTCTTTATCAGAGCATCACTTTCTGCACCATTTGCTTCCCTTCTGGTGACCTTGTCGACTTTGCCAGAACTCTGGATTCTTACTGTCGAGAGGCTGGAACAGAAATCACAAAATCTCCCCCCACATAGCAGCAACAAAGGTGCTTTGGTCTTGGGTGTTCCTGGTGTCTTTTTTATTAACTACGTCTAGTGTCCACACATAAATTTTAAGTCAGGCTGGTTTCTTGAGCTTGTGAATTCATGTTTAAGTTTACAGAACAAAGTTTGTAAAAACCAGCCTTCCAAAAACTACTTCCTGTGCACACACAGTGCCTGGAACTGTGGCACATCAAAGAAAGGGTTGTGTCAGGGTTAGAGAAGTACATGGAGAGTCCTTGTGGGGGAGAGAGGGAGAAGGAGATGAAGTTGGTCTTGTCTGAAGTTAATGGACTTTATATGCCATTTTTTCTCGTTCAGATGCAAAGGTGGGAAGAGGAACTTTCTGGTGACTACAATGACTGGGCATAGCATGCTGAGCCTGATTTGGAGTGTGGTCACCTTCCTTTGGGGTTAGGTGGACCTGGGCAGTCTCTGAGCAGCCAAGCAATACATCAGGAGTAGTCCCAATGGACAGCAACAACAAATCAGGAACTATTCTTAAGAATTGATTGCATTTTTGTCACTAGATGCAACACCGGCCGGTTTAATTATTAGAAATGCTTAAAGCACCACTCAGAACCGCCTGCTTCAGAGTCCTGTCTGTTTTTTCCTTTAAAAAAATTTTAACAGCTTTGGGGCACCTGGGTGGCTCAGTGGGTTAAAGCCTCTGTCTTCGGCTCAGGTCAAGATCCCAGGATCCTGGGATCGAGCCCCGCATTGGGCTCTCTGCTCGGTGGGGAGCCTGCTTCCTCCCCACCTCTCTCTCTGCCTGCCTCTCTACCTACTTGTGATCTCGGTCTGTCAAATAAATAAATAAAATCTTAAAAAAAAACCTTTTAACAGCTTTATTGAGCTATAATTGGCATAGAATACATTGTACATATTTAAAGCATAGAAAAGTGTTGGCATATGCTTACACCCATGAAGCCATCACCACGATCAAGATTGTGGACTCAGCACCATCAACAAAAGATCCCCTGTAGCCTTTCAGAATCCCAGCCTGCCTTCTCCAGAGACCCCTTGGCAACCACTGATTGGTCTGCTGATCTACTGATTCATTTGCATTTTCTAACATCTTCTGTAAATGGAATCATACGACATATATTCTATCTGGCTTTTTCCAATCAACAAAATTATTTTGAGACTTAACCTATTACTGTATTAATAGTTAATTCCTTTTCATTCCTAATATTTATTTTATGAGCAGTATTCCATGGTATGGATACACCAACTTGTTTATTCATTCACCTGTTGATGGACATTTGTGCTGTTTCCAGTTTGGAGCCACTAGGAATAGAGATGCTACTAATAACTGTTTATGAATCTTTGAATATGCTTTCATTTCCCTTGCATAAATACTAAGCAGAGGAATGGTGGGGTTATACAGTAGATGCATGCTTTTATGTTTAAGAAAATGCCCAACTGTTTTCCAAAGTGGTTGTACCATTTTGTACCCCACCCCCTCCGCCCACCCCCCAGCCACAGTGAGTGAGTTTCTGGTTCCTTCACATCCTTGCCAAATCCTGGGCTGGTCCACTCTTTTAATTGTGGCCATTCTAATAGGTGTATAGTGGTCTCAATGTGATTTTAACTACATAATGACTTGGGATGCTGAGCATGTTTTAATGTGCTTATTTGTCATCTACCTCCTTTGGTGGTATGTCTGCTCAAATCATTTGCCTATTTTTTAAAATAGTGTGTTCTTTTATCTTTGAGTTTTGAGAGTTCTATTTACGTTCAGGACACAAGTTCTTCATCAGTCATGTGATTTGCAAATACTTTCCCCCAAATGGTTTCTTTTTATCCTCACAGTCCTTTATGAAGCCTATTAATTAGAGGAATCAAATCTGTCAGGAGCCTAGGTGTCAAAAGCTCCCTGCTACAGATGGCCAGCCCACTGTGAGGAAAGTCGGAGGCCAGAAGCTGTCCCTGCTGCTGTGGGGCAGGGTCTCAGTGTTGCATCAGGTTCAAAGCATGGGGTTCGACAGGGACACGCTGTGGGCAGAGGAGACCTGACACAGGCACTGGGCTAGAGGCTCTCTGGCAGTATTCTATTTCATTGTCACAGTCAGTGCTAAGAGCCATTATTATTCTGATTCTATAGCAACTTGCCTGTGGTTACCAGTATGCAAGGCGCAAGGCTTAATCACACTAGTGACCATGGGACAGGGTGAGTGGAAAAGACGGCCAACTTAACCTAACCCGGCACCAGGTCAACAAGTGTTCCTTGAAGGCCATCCATGTGCTTAGAACTAAGATATGCCCTGTAAGGACCTATTTACCAAGAGGCTTTCATTAAAGTTAAACTGTCCCTGCTCCCCTACCCCCAGGGGATTCACTTAAAAACAAGTCCTGGAAACCAGCTCCAGGTAACAAAGCCCAGATACAAGGGTGGGTCAGGCCAGGTGGAGACATTGATCAGTGGGGGGTCGCATACTGTCTCCCTAGCTACCAAGGAGTATGGGCACCTCCCCTGCCCTTTGGGAGGTTTTTTGGTGCCAATCCTAATCAAGGTGTAATAGGCTGGTTCAAATGTCTACTAGGGTAAATTGTAATTCAGTTGGTCACCTAGCATCACTGTGAAGTTTCCTGTGTGTGTCACAATCTCACTGGCACCCTGTGCGTGGCCAGGCCCGACCGCATGGCCTTTGCCCTTAAAAGCTAGTTTGTGAAACAGAGAAGGGTCACCCTCTCTTGTAAGAGGTGCATCCCCGAACGTTTGGTCTGATTCTTGATGCTTGGCGCAGAATAAAGCTTTGCTTGACCTTTTCTTTATATCAGTCTCGCTCCTTTAATCACGGACCCATTATGGGGGCAGAACATTCCCAACAATAAAAATATAGATAAATGTTAGGGTCCGTGATCAAAGGAATGAGACTGATGCAAAGCAAAAGTCAAGCAAAGCTTTATTTCGCACCAAGCATGGAAAATCGAACCGACTGGTAAGGGCTGTCTCTTATGAAGAGATGATGACGATGACCTCGACAGGGCCGCTCCAGACAAAGCCGCTCTGGACGAGGCTGCTCCCTGACGAGGCCGCTTCCCCGATGAGGCCGCTCCCCAGACGAGGCCACTCTGGACGAGGCCGCTCTCCAGAGGAGGCCACTCTGGACGAGGCCGCTCTCCAGATGAAGCCACTCCGGACGAGGCCGCTCCCTGGACGAGGCTGCTCCCAACGATGAAGAGGCAATGATGACTACGAGGATGACAGCCCCGATGACGCAGACTCTGCTCCCCATGACGCTGCTCCCGGCGAGGACGCTCTGGACGAGACTGCTCCAGACGAGGCTGCTGCCCACGAGGCTGCTTCCCAGACAAGGCCACTCCCCGGAGGGAGGCTGCTCTGGCAAGGCCACTCCCCCCAGAGGGGAGGCTGCTCTGGCAAGGCCACTCCCCCAGAGGGGAGGCTGCTCTGGCAAGGCCACTCCCCCAGAGGGGAGGCTGCTCTGGACGGGGCCGCTCTCCGACGACTCTTCCTGCTGACAGCTCTTACTGCTCCGGCAGACTCCCTACTAGCCTCACAACCCAGCTTTTATAGAGGCACTTTTAGCCGGGCTATACACAGGTAGCCAATGAGATTGCAATACACAGAGAAAACTGCAGTCATGCTAGATCTGCCACACATAAAAAAAAAAAAAACAAAAAAAAAACTGCTAGGTTACACACGGGCAGCCAATTGAATTTCAATTTACCCTAGTGGATATACGCATGCCCCTCTGATTGGATGTCCTCACCTGGCCTGGCCCACCCTTGTATCCAGGCCTTGTAAGGAAGTTCCTCTGGGAGGGGCAGGGTCAATCTAAGTTCACTACAACAAGATGGGTCCCTCCGCTCAGGTAAGCCCTTACAGTAAGCAGGGTCCCAAGTGAATGAACAGTGATGAGGGTTCATAGATGTGGCCAGACCAGAGCGGGATGGACCAAACCCAGCTGAAGTTGTTTGACTACATAGGCATAGCTGTAGTGCAAGTACATCTCCTCACTGAGATCCGGAACCCTCCAGGAGGGTGAAGTCTACACACCGGAGTCACAGAACAAATGAAAGGAAACACAGCCCTGCTCGCTGGGCATGAAATGTGTGGAAGACCACAAGACTCAAGATAGATTTAGGTATGATGGTGAGGTAGATCCATAAGGAGAGAATAGAGCAAACTGGGCACATTGGAGAATGTCTCCAGCCTTCTGCAGAGACTGTCAGAGAAAATGACCACCGTGCTCTCCTCACTCAATATCAGATCAAACACCAGGAAGGAGAGCCTACTGGTGAGATGACATTTTTAAATATTGTTCATGCCCCTAACCCTGAGTGGCTGAATATGGAGGGGACCCTAATGTCCCTGCAGGTGAGCACAGATCACACAGCCCATCAGCTACGGTCGCTGGAGTCAAGTAGGGAAGTCAAAGAAGGGCACCAACCTATATTAAGTACCTGACCTACTAACCCGCAGGTCCTAAGTCCCTCTTCACGGGCACCCTGAAGGCCATATTACAACCTCCTCCTTTTACCCCGAGCAGGGTACCCTGCTGCACACCATTGCCAATGGTGTCTCTGTTGTTACCACATACCAGTGAGTTACAGTTAGTTTTTCCAGGTCAATGGACTAGCACTCATGTTATCCATGGCCAAGGCAGCAATTCCAGCATCTTCTCAAATGTTTGTTGAAGACCACCCATTCTTCACAGGTGAATTTAGTTACTGGAATTTTCCTATGTACAAAAAATATGGTGGATAAAGCATATGAACGATATCTCTTTTAAAATATTTCTTCTACAATGGCTGGTTCCTGTCTGTAGGGCCTAATAGTTCCATGAGACTTCTTGAGCCTTCAGCGGCTTATTTAAGATAATTTTTCTTTCTTTCCAACTCTGAAGAAGAACATTGTCCTCATTAACAGCTCATAGGAAATTAAACACATCTAAGCTTCAGGTATTATGGCTTAAATGGGAAAAAGAAAGGTTTGCAACTGACCCAATTTGAAGTAATTTGAAGGCTCAGCCAACATGATGGGACTGATTCAAATGTATAATAATTACCCACTTCTACTGAATAAACTACAGCCAAAGATTATGTACTTTTAGGAGACAAGCCTTCTCAAGGTTCCTTCGTGGTGTCTGAAAGAGAGAACACTAGACAGAAAAGAAAATTTATTAATCCTTTTAAGAAGGGTGATTTTTTTTTTTTAAAGATTTTACCTATTTATTTGACAGAGAGAGGGAGAGCACAAGTAGGGGAAACAGCAGAGGAAGAGGGAAAAGCAAGCTTTCTGCTGAGCAGAGAGCCCAATGTGGGGCTTGATCCCAGGACCCCTGAGATCATGACCTGAGCTGAAGACAGCGGCTTAACCAACTGAGCCACCAAGGTGCCAGGGCAGGGTGATTTTTCCCAACCACACAGCTTTGTAACATAATCCAGGAATGTTTACTCTCGGTCGGAACTTATTTTTCTTCCCTTCTTTTGTTTCCCTGAGTAATTTCTGTTCTGAGAGAATGCTCTTTTCAGCCTTCTTTTAATCATCTTGACATTTATACACAGGTGGAAGGAAACCTCATAAAACATGCCTGTTGTATTTGAAAGGCAGTCATTTCACTTGTCCTAAATGTGAAAATTGTATTCTCTGGGTAGGATGGTCCATCTCAGGATACAGATGCAATCCAGTGGGGGAGACTGAGGCAGTCTGTGATGAGCCAGGACTTGGGTCCAGAGAGCTGCTCACTGGCGCCAAGCAGGTGCTAGGGAAAGGCCCTGGTACTCGGAGACCACCCCCTCATTCCACCCCACTATGAACCAGACAGGCTTCTGAAGGAAAAACAAGTCATACTGTATTTGTTCATTTTTACTTATATAATAAATATTTACAAAGAGCTTACTATGGCTAGGCCCCATTCTCATCACTTTAAAAGTGATTAGAGCAAAAGCTCACTCATGAAATGCTTATGGTCACCCTGTAAAGGTCATACCATGGGGTATGGTTCAACACACCACTGCTTTTGTGTCTTCAGTAAAATGTCACACATGTGTCCCAAGGATAAACCAAAAGATTCAAAAAAAAGTTATTCAACACTTTGGGCTATTGGAGCCACTGTGGCTTGTGGCCAAGCATTCACGTAGAAGGACGAGCATCCTCTCTGTGCTTAGTGCTAGTAGGAGAAGCACACGGCAGGTGCCCTTTGTTTCGCGTCTGTCAAGTTCTCTGTAAGGCAAACGTGCAGCTTGGCAGAGGAAAGGCGAATGCAGTCTTTGTCTTTGCGGCGAAGTGTTCCATTCACTGAGTCGCTATCCCACTGGAAGTGGTGCTTCTGCTGTTCCTGCGACTTTTCACGCCACAACCATGGAACAATGTCTGATTATAAAACTGTTGAAGGATTTGTCTCTGAGTTATTGTTTGTATCCCCTGGTTTCATAATACTCTAGCAGATGCTTTGCGGAGTTTTCGTTTCTAGCTCAAAGAGTTGTAACAATTTCGAGCACTTAAGAGCTCATCAAGTTTACATTGACAATATTCAATTACTTCTGCTTTAAACTCTGAGTTACTGGTCTGAAAACTGGCAACTGGAAATTGGCAATATAGAGTGATGACTTAACTGACACTCCGTATTATCTGAAAATTTCTTGTTGCAGAAGAAATACCCAATTGCCAAATTATTAACATCTATAAAGGGAAGCAAACAACGCTTTTGTCATCACTTTCATTTACAGTTTTGCACAGTCTCTTTAGAATCAGAGAATTCTCTATTATGTCAGTTTTCACATTTTTCAGCATCTTTAGATATGGATGGTACAACTGTGGGTTGAGAAAGCAAATCTTCTAATCTTTCCTTTTATGTCAATACTCTTCTTGGGTGCCTGGGTGGTTCATCCCATTAAGTAATGCCTTTGGCTCAGGTCATGATCTCAGGGTCCTGGGATCGAGTCCCACATCAGGCTCCCTGCTCAGTGGGGAACCTGCTTCTCCTTCTCATGCTCCCTCTCTGCTCTCCCCATTTCTCTCTCAAATAAATAAATAAAATCTTAAAAAAATGCTCTTCTTTAAATACTTTATAATTTTTTATTCTATTATCATCAAAAAGATTAATTTATTTTTTCTTTTTTTTCAAGTTTTTATTTCAATTCTAGTTAGTTAACATACAGTGCAATGTTGATTTCACTATAATTTTTAAATTTTATAATAAAATTATTGGACTCTAAAATGGTTTTAAATAAAAATTTTAATTATAGGTTTTCAATTAAATTTTTTAAATATTGCAGAATTTAAAATATATATTGCAAAATTACCTACACAGTAGGACCTCATTTACATAAAATTATATACATGTGTGCATCTAAACAGAAAATACGTTAAAGTGATCTCTTATGTGCTAATGGTGACCACCTTTGAATGGTTAGATTCTAGTTTTTGTTTTCCTGATGCTTTGTATATTGCCTAATTTTTTGCCATGTATTATTTATAGCATTTAAAAGCTTTTTTCTTTGTCTTCTGCAGGGAGGGACCCCCCCATTCCCAGTGGTAACAGTGCAAACACCTTGGATGCTATGAAGGGATACGCTGGACTGGTCAGATGATCTTTATCAGATCTGCCTAGATGTCATTTAGGAGGGAGAACTTGTCCATGCTAATGAAAGCCCACAAAGGTGGACTTGAACACCAAAACATGAATATTTCCATCTCATTTACTAAGAGAACCCAAAGTCCACTGGAATATCATTTCATTCTCTTCCAAAATCACAGAGCTGATCTGAGAAAATGAGTTACAAAGTCCTAAAAGGCCAGAACTGGAAAGGAACTTTGATGTCATCTGGCCCAATGCTGTCATGCTACAGACAAGGAAATGGGGCTCCAGGATTAGGAGGTAGGTCTTCTGGGCCACCGAGAAATCTCAGAGTGTGCGTGTGGACACACATGACAGCCATGCTTTGTCAACCCTGGAGAAACAGTGTCTTATCTCTTACTCTCACTTTTCCCTTATCAACATCACCAGACTTTCAATAAGCTTCTTGTCATAGCTTCTAAAACCTCTGTGCATCCTGCTTTTGAAAATGTTTCACTTCACAAACTTCTGGTTTCCTCCAGACATATTACCTCATTCCTACAAACGTACATCTAAATCTTAAGGCAGAATGGGCAGCAGATAGGCTATGTTAACACTTCTTGGTATCAATTGCAGACTAAATCTGGTTTCCAGATTCGAGGGTTCAGTCTGCTGAACCCATCACTTCTATTCTTTTAATGCATTTGCTATAGGATCATCATATGGGGTCAGAGGTGGGGCGGGGGTGGGGGCAGTGACCTGCAGACAGTAAACCATGAACTGGGAGGAAATAAAGGAGACACTCAAATCTCCTGAAGGTTCATTCATTGCCCTAAAAAAATCATTTAAATGTATGAAATGTAAAGCCAGGTTATACTAAAGGTGAATGCTTAGCCCTCTCAAAATACTTTTGGAAATAGTTGGAGTATGTATTAGGGTTCTCCAGAGAAATGGAACCAACAGAAGATGTATAGATAGGTAAATGCATATATATCCTATATATATATATATAGAGAGAGAGAGAGAGAGAAGTTAACTGTCAAGCAGAGGACTATATGTTAGTTACCAAGCTCGGGGGAGATCTACACACACTTCTGCCCACTTCCTCTTGGATAGGAGCAACCAGTACAATGCAGTCAAGCACTAGGATGGAACAAATCTTCAGTCACATAGAGAAGAAGCAGAGCAAGATTAGCTCCAATAGGGCACACTGGTTTCTCATGGCTAGTGGGTCTACGTCCAGCACAGCCGACACAGGGCAATTGGCCTATGAGCCTCCGTCTCCTGCCACAGTAGAAGGACTGCGACCCATCCCCTGTGGAGTCCGATATACTGAAAGCTGGGGGCGTGCTGAGGGCCACTTACAACACATGTAAGCAGAGCAAAGGAACACTCACAGAGCATGAACCAGGAAACGAGTTCCCACACAAAGTGATGAGCCTGCCTGGGCTGTGTAGGCTCTTCATCTTAAAGGCCGAAGGCCCATTTTCTCAGCCAAACTGGGGCCAGAAGACTGAGTACATGAGACGGGCCTTTGCCAACACCTCTTTTAAGGAACCAGCTAAGGTGACTTGGGGCTGGTGAGTCTAAAATCCATGGGGCAGGATGACAGGCTGGAAATTCAGGTAAGAGTTGATATTGAGGACTTGAGTCCAAAACCTTCAGGGTGTACCAGCTGGGTGAATGCTCAGGCAGGGTTTCTAATGTCACCGTCTTAAGCAGAACTCTTTCTTCTTCGGGAAACCTCAGTGTTACACCTTAAGGCCTATAGCTTATTGCATGAGGCTTACCCACATTAAGGAGGGTAATCTATATTATTTAAAGTCTATGATTAATCACACCTGAAAAATAGCATCATAGCAACAGCTAAACTAAAGCTTTGACCAAACTGGGCACCAAAGCCTAACAAACTTGATTTTTAAAAAATGCTTTGATTACCTGCCATATGTCCTAAATCACTGGCTTTTCTCTGGAAGAGTATCATTGATTATACCTTATCCTCTCCTCATGCCATTTGCCTGCTAGAAGTCATTTGAAGTGTCTCCACTGCCCTTAGAGTTATATGCAAACTCCTTATTTTGACACATAAGACCTTCTGTGACATGACCTCCTGTGACATGACATGATTTTTACCTGCCATGAAGCACCCTCACACAAGTAGCCCAACTGTACACCTGGCCCTCAGCCCAGCAAAACCTACTGCCTCACAAAGCCCAGCTCAAACATCAAATTCATTCAAAATCTTTGACGTTCATAATCTGAAATAGCTCCCTCCTCTGTGTTTTCCCCCCAAAATAGGTTTCTTAAAACTTTTTTCCTTTAATATTCTGCCTTATATGGAAATCCTTTAAACACATTATTTCCCTTTGAGGTGTAAATACCTTGAGGACTAGAATCATCCCTATACCCTGACAGAAACATACTCATATATTCAGTTAATTTCAGAGCTAGAGAAATCGGGAAGTAGCACAATGTTCTCATGATTCTTGAGCAATAATTAAGTAAACTTTACTTTGAGGTGAAAAAAAGCAGAGGCCTGCCGTAAGTATCTGCCCCACCCCGATCTCCCCCATCTGCCCCCACCCCATATTCCTGCGCTCTGCCGTCTGTGGCTACTTCCGCCCCACCTGTACATTCCAGCTCCCCTGACTCTGGTCTTGGCTGAAGATCAGCTTATTGGCTTGGCCTGAGGTTTTCCAACCTCTGACTCTCTTCTTGCTTTGGACTTGCATTGTGCTTCCCTGGATTGAGGCCCAGCTTGTTATGCCGGGCCTTCAAAGACTAGACTTCCTGTACCACCTCTATCCTCTCAACGCTGAGGTGAAGAGAGGTTTATGAGAATTGCCTGTGGCCATGGTTTGGGGGAGGGAAGGAAACATGGGCTCTGGAGAGAAGATCGGGTTTGAGTTCTGAATGTTGGGCTTGCCAGATGAGCAACTGGGTTAGTTATGTAATGTCCTCTAGCACTCCCAAAGTGAGGGTCCCCAGATCCCCTTGTGGGTTTTTGGATCCCCAAATCCACAAAGTAAGAATTATTAATACAAAGCAGCTCATAGGGTTCAGTGAGGAGGAAATGAGATGTGGCTCATAAAAGTGCTTTGCAACATTTGCTACAGACCTCAGTTATTCCCGTGACTGGGTTAGCCAGGGACTGCTCGTTGCAGCTCCTCCACCCGAGAAACCCTTTGGATCAGGGACTTGGTCCTGATTTTTTTTTAAAGATTTTATTTATTTATTTCTCAGACAGAGAGATAGAAAGAGAGAGAGAGAGTGCACAAGTAGGGGGAGTGCAGGCAGAGGGAGAACCTGGCTCCCAGCTGAACAAGGAGACTGATATGGGACTTGATCCCAGGACCCTGGGACCTGAGCTGAAGGCAGACACTTAACTGACTGAGCCACTCAGATGTCCCAACTTGGTCCCAATTCACCAATCTTTCATCTAGGGCCAGATTAAGATCTTTATATAAACTGATGTAAGTGTAAGAAATTCTAACACAGTGTTCTTATACTTCTTATGGCAATAGCTCTGAAGTTATTCTTGAAATAGAACCTTCTCTGAGATGATTGAGTCCCCGATTTGCTGCCCTCTAAGCACAGGGTTTGGTTGGGCTGCTGTAAGCCGGCATGGCCCTCATATGTGTTCCTGTCCTGAGGTCTAGCTTTTTCCTGACTGGATCAGTCTAGGCCCCAATCTCCTATCACACTGGTCTGGCTTACCTGATAATCCCTTCTAGAAATGACAAGGTAGGAGAAAAAGTCAACAAATGACATGGTATGGATAGGGAGAGAGATCTTGTCTCCAAATGAGTCATCTGAGAGCACATGTAGATGGCGAGCTAGTCAGGTGAGATGGGAGCAGATGGTTCATTCTTGGACTGTGAGGTCTTTGTCTGAGACCTGAGATTTGGAACACGTCTTCTGTGCTGGAAGGCACCACCAGCCGTTCCAATTAAGAAAGTTATGTTTCACCACTCACCCTTCCCCCTTCTCCTCTCCTGCCTCCTTCCTCATTCCTAGAGTGTTAGCAGCTGGGAACACTGACTCCTCTATAGGTCTAGCATCATTGCCTTTATACAGCCCCACCAATCCCAGTACCCCTCTGGCCTTAATCCTTACCCATCCATGACCTCTCTGAAAGAGATTCTAACTGCTTGAGAACCTCAGCTTCCACTCTCTCTCCAGGAATCCTGTTATGACTCCTTAAGGCTGAGTGAGAGATTCTGTTTCTGCCTCTCGTTGCTTCCTTTGTGTATTTCTGACATAGCATTTATTGTAATACAACTCAATTGTTGGTCTACTTATTTGTACACTTTAAAGTAGAAGCTTCTTAATTAAAAAAAAATTATATTGAAAGATAGAAGTATCATCCCAGAGTGGGCTCAAATGACATCAGAAGTTCTGAGTCACGAAAGGGACAAAATCGGTGGGTGACAATAAAGACTGTGAACAAACTCTTCCTACTACTTCCATAGTACTGGGATGCATGCAGATGTGGGAGGTAGGGAAACTCCTGTCATTTGTGTGGGTCTTGCCTGCATGTGTTTAGGAACTCATCAGGTAGGCAAAATGCCAGATACTAAAAGAGTACAGTCCATAGACTGTGACTTACAAATAAATTATAGAAATAGTCTGGGCTTTCTTATTTTCTTTTCCCTTCCCTGCCATGCTCTCCTGTAGTGTTTATGAGCTCTGCAATGAATCGTAGCATATAAATAAAATAGAAGATCCATTTCCTTTTGCCTCTAAGAAATTTGTTATGCAATAAAAACAACATTTATTTTCTCCAAATACACCCCCCTAGAAAATACCTTCTAGGGCTTTCCAAATAGCTCAGAAATAGTGTTTCAAACCACCACTTTAAAGAACAACTTGAGTCGAGTCCTTCTCAGAGGACATGCCAGCATCAATTTTTCTTGGCTTAATTTCATTTCAGAAATAGTACATTTTCTTCTTCCTCCTCTCATCCCAGGAAGAAAAAGAGTCACGGTAAAGCAACCACAGTTAAGAGATAAAAAAGCTAAAGAGCAAAAGTAATGACAAAATGGCCTGAACTACAGATTGAGAAGCAGAATCAAAAAGAAGAAAATACTTTGAATATTTTTTCCCAGTAAATTAGAAAAGTTAGATGGAACTAACCATTTTGTAGATAAATATGTTAGCAAAATTAACTCAAAGAAAAAAAAAGAATCATAGAATCCCTGCTGTGGTCAGAATGTTTGTGTTTCCCCCTAGATTCATATATTTAAATTCTACCCCTCCAAAGGTGATGGTATTAGCAGAGGGGGCCTTCCAGAGATGCTTATGCCGTGAGGGTAGAGCTCTAATGAATGGGATTAATACTTTGTAAAAGGGCCCCAGAGAGATCCCTATCTTCTTCCACCATGTGAGGACACAGTGAGAAGGTGCAGGCTATGAAACAGAAGAGGGCCTCTGCCCAAGTGCTACCGTGCTGGTGTCTTGATCTTGGACTTCCAGCCTCCAGAACTGTGAGTGATAAATGTATGTTGTGAATAAGTGACCTGGTCTGTGGTGTTTTGTTATAGCAGCAAAATGGGCTAAGAAAACCCCAAATAGAGTTACAGATATTCAAGACAATCAATTAGGAATATAAAGCTCTGCCCATGAGATCAGAGGAAATGTGATGAAACCATTTTACAAACAAGATCTACCAACTGTAGAAGGAACAGATTCCTGCCATATAGGGATTTTCCCTTAAAATAAAAAAAGAAGTGTTGCCTACTTCAAAGCACATATTACATGTACCTCAAAGCACATATTACATTACCAGTATTTGATGTTGAAACCAGGCTACAATGATAAAAAAAATGCTAATCTCACTTTGTAAACATTGACATAAAACTCTTAAATAAAATATTAGCAAAGCAAACTCAATGATTAAAAATATAGTAATAATTATGACCCAAGTGCCCCAAGAATATGAGTTAAGTTCAGGAAAGTCTTTTTTTAAATCTATCTATATTTTATCAATGATCCCATTAGCTGATTAAAAAATGAAAAACAGATTATCTCAGTAGATGGAGAAAAAAGTGTTTAAAAAATATCTTGTGATTTTTTTTAAAAAAGGGCCCATTTCTTTACAAACTCAGAATAGAAGGAAATTCCCTCAACCTGATAAAACTTTTAGCATAACAGTAAAATCATAATGTAGAAAGTAGAATTAGAAACTCATTTGATAATATCAATATCACTAAACATTAAAAACAAAACTCTTTGCAAACTAGGAATAAAAAGAAGTTTCTCTGATATAAAAAATTCATAAAACTATAGCAAATACCTTAAATGGTCAAACATTAGAAGGATTCCTTTAAAATTAAGAATAAGATAAAGACTTCCCACTATCACTCTTTTTTTAGGGTGGGGTGGAGTCAAATTCCAGCATAGAAAGAAAGAAGAGGGAAATTATAGGTAAGAATTTTAAAGGAAGAAACAAAAACATCATTATTCACAGACAGTATTCATTATCAAATAGAAACTTAAGGGGCATCTGGGTGACTCTGTTGGTTAAGCATCTGCCTTTGGCTCAGGTTATGATCCTAGGGCTGGGATCAAGCCTGACATCTGGCTCTCTGCTCAGC
The DNA here is from genome assembly GCF_963455335.1 of Martes martes. Lineage (NCBI taxonomy): Eukaryota > Metazoa > Chordata > Mammalia > Carnivora > Mustelidae > Martes > Martes martes. The sequence continues at coordinate 45,583,725 of NC_137893.1, forward strand.
AGGGAGCCTTCTTCTCCCTCTCCCTCTGCCTGCTGCTCCCCCTGTTTGTGCTCTCTTTCTCCATCAAATAAATAAAATCTTTTAAAAAAAATAGGAACTCAAGAGAAAATTAGACTAATTATTAAAATTAGTATCTGAGGTCAGAATGTATACTGAACACAAGATTAATACATAAAAGTCAGTTGCATTCCTGCTTACTGAAATATATACACATATTTTAAAGCATACCATATGCAAGAGCAACAAAATATAAGTACTAGAAATAAACCTAATGAAAATGTTCACATCTTTGTGAAGGATATTATAAAACTTTGTTTTTTATTTTCTTTATTTTGTAAGTAATCCCCACTGTGGGGCTTGAACTTACAATCCAGAGATCAAGAGTCACATGCTCAACCAACTGAGACAGCCAAGCCCACTATAAAACTTTACAGAATGACATTAAAGAAATTCTAAATAAGTGGAGATGTAGAACATGTTTAATAATAATAATAAATATCATAGAATTGTTAAGTCTCCTTTAATAAGCTTCAAAGCTAGTGTAAATCAGTCACAATCCCACAGCATTTTTCATGGAACTTGACAACATTGTTTTAAAATTTACATGAAAGAGCAAAGAACCAAGAACAGACGTGATAATTTTGAGGAACTTCAGAGTGAAGATCTTCATCCTAGCAGCTATGCAGACATTTCTTTCTTTCTTTCTTTAATTTATTTATTTTTAAATTGAAAAAAAATTTATAAGCATATAATGCATTATTAGCCCCAGGGGTACAGGTCTGTGAATCGCCAGGTTTACACACTTCACAGCACTCACCATAGCACATACCCTCCCCAATGTCCATAACCCCACCACCCTCTCCCTACCCACCTTCCTCCGGCCACCCTCAGTTTGTTTTGTGATGTTAAGAGTCTCTTATGGTTTGTCTCCCTCCCGATCCCATCTTGTTGCATTTATTCTTTTCCTATCTCCAAACCCCCCACATTGCATCTCCACTTCCTCATATCAGGGAGATCACATGATAGTTGTCTTTCTCCGATTGACTTATTTCACTAAGCATAATATCCTCTAGTTCCATCCACGTTGTCGCAAATGGCAAGATTTCATTTCTTTTGATGGCTGCATAGTATTCCATTGTATATATATACCACATCTTCTTTATCCATTCATCTGTTGATGGACATCTAGGTTCTTTCCATGGTTTGGCTATTGTGGACATTGCTGCTATAAACATTTGGGTGCACGTGTCCCTTCGGATCAATACATTTGTATCTTTAGGGTAAATACCCAGTAGTATGCAGACATTTCTAAATCTAGAAAAATGAAACATGCAGTACAGAGGCAGGGACAGGCAAAGAGACCTAGGAACAGAAGCTCAGGCATGAATGCATTCATATACAAAAACCTGGCATATGACAGAAGTGGCTTTGCAAATCAAAAAGCAAAGGGCAAAGTAGTCTAGTGTTTTTCACATTTTGTTTTACCAACACCCCACAATAAGATATACATATTCTGGTGGTCAGGAAGATGGTAGAGTAGAAGGATCCTTAACTCACCTCATCCCACAGACACACCAGGATAATCTGCTATATCTGCATAAGTACCTCAGAGAACAACCTGAAGACTTGCAGAATAGACCTTCCACAGTTAATTATAGAGAAGATGCCACATCAGAAAGGGTAGGAGGGGTGGAGATGCAGTTTTGAACCAAACCCCCAATAAGATGAACTACAAACGGGAAAGACACTACAAGTATGGATAAACAAAAAGATCAGAGCCCACACCAGGGATCCCCAGTACTGAGGACCTGGACTGGGAAGATGAGTCCTCATAACACCTGGCTTTGAAAACCAGTGGAGCTTAACTATGGGAGCTTTTAAAATCATTGGGGCTTAATTCCAGATACTTTAAAAATCAGCAGGCTTAACTGTGAGAGCTGGGGGTGATAGGAAACTGAGTCCCTACCCATAAAGAGCCAGCATAATGAATAACTCTGCCCAAAACACAGTACAGAAGCAGCAGTTTCAAAAGTACCTGAGGCATATACTGAAGGAGATTTACTTACTAATCTCAAAATGTGAGCTGGAGGGCAGGATCTTCAGGATCCTGAAAGTGTTGCAAGAGCCATTTCTCTTTCCCTCCCCCCAACCACAGCTGACAGCAGTACAAACACTCTCCAACTTTTGTGCTAGCACCCATCCCTGGGATGGGACCTGCCCCATCCAACCTGCCCCACTAGGCAGGCATCTCTCCAAAGTTGCTCCTACCTCACCACATCCTGCAAGCAGTTCCAGCAAGGTCTGGTTGCACTCCAAACTGACTCCTGTCCTAGGAAGTGAAGGAGATAACCCCACACACCAGTGCACAGCTAGCTTTACTGCTCTTTCTGCCCTCATATGGGCCTGCCCTGGCTCCAGACAGGCCCTTCAACAACAGTGTAGGAACAAAACTCTACCCAGTGTATAGCAGGCAAAGCAGATCATTGCAGCTAACTGTGCTGAAGTCAAGCATGGCTCAGTCACAGGAGAAGATACACACAACCTACAGAGGAGATACCTCTGGAGCACCTGGTTCTGGTGGGTCTTGTGCTATAGGGCATCAAAGGACCTCTTCTACACAAAGACACTACTCAAGACCAGGAGATATACTTTCAAGACCTTCTTAGTACACAGAAATAGAAAGTTAGACAAAAATGAGGACACAGAGGAATATGTTCCAAATGAATGAACAAGACAAAATCATAGAAAAAGAGCTAAACCAAAGAGAGATAAGCAATATGCCTTATAAGGAATTCAAGGTAATGATCATGGGGATACTCACTGGACTTGAGACAAGAATGAACTCATTGAGAAATTTCAACAAAGAGAAAATATAAAAAAGAGTCAGAGATGAACAATTCAATAACTGAAATTAAAAAGTTCACTAGAGGCAATCAACAGCAGATTAGAGGAGGCAGAAGAGATCAGGGACCTGGAAGACAAGGGGTGGAAAGCTACCAAGCTTTTTCAAATTTATGCATGAATGAATGAATGAATGAATGTTAAGGGAACTCAGTAACATCATCAAATGTAGTAACATTTTATTATAGGGATTCCAGACGGAGAAAAGTGAGAGAAGGGGACAAAAAACTTATTTGAAGAAACAATAACTATAAACTTCCTTAATCTGGGGAAAAAACAGGCATCCAGATCCAGGAACATAGAGATTCCCTAAAAAGATGAAAGCAAAGAGGTCCACACCAAGACATATAATAGTTAAAATGGTAAAAGGTAACAATAAAGAGAGAATTTTAAAAGCAGGGATGGGGGGGCAGGGGGAGGAAAGGGAAAAAAAAAAAAAAAACAACCAGTTACATTCAAGGGAAACCTTGTAAAGGCTATCAGCTGATTTCTCAGCGGAAACTTTCTAGGTCAGAAGGGAGTGACCAGATACATTCAAAGTACTAAAAGGAAAAAGAAAAACAAAACCCACAAACAAGAATACTCTACCCAGCAAGTTTATTCAGAATAGAAGGAGAGATAAATAATTTCCCAAAAAACAAAAGTTAAAGGAGTTTAACTAAACCAGCCCTACAGGAAATGTTACAGAGAATTCCTTGAGTGGAAAGAAAGGGTTATAACTAGAGGTAAGAAAATTATGAAAGGAAAACTTTTCACAGGTAAAAGCAAGCATACATTAAATGTAGTAGATTAATCACTTATAAAGCCAGTATGGATGTTAAAACAAAAAAGTAGTAAAATCAATTATATCTAGAAAAATCAGTAAAGTCATACACAAAATAAAAACATTTAAAACAGGGCATTATATACATAAATGCGGAAAGGAGAGTAAACATTTAGTCTTTTTAGAATGTTTTTGAATTTTCACAACCATCAACTTAATATAGACTGCTATACACATAGGATGTTATATATGAACCTAATGGTAACCACAACTTAAAAGCCTATAATAGATACACAAAAAATAAAAAGAAAGGAATCTAAGCATAACACTAAAGAAAGTCATTAAACCACAAGGGAAGAGAGCAAAAGAAGAAAGGAAAACAGCATTTTTCACAGAACTAAAATAAATAATCCTAAAATTTGTAAGGAATCACAAAAGACCTCAAATATTTAAAGCAATCTTCAGAAGAAGGAACAAAGCTGGAGGAAATTCCAGATTTCAAGTTATATTACAAAGCTATAGTAATCAAAACAATACGGTACTGGCACAAAAACAGACATACATCAACAGAACGAGTAGAAAGCCCAGAAATAAACCCATGCTTATATGGTCAACTAATCTATGACAAAAGAGGTAGGAATATGCAATGGGGGGAAAAACAGTCTCTTCAACAAATGGAGCCGGGAAAACTGGACACTACATGCAGAAGAATGAACCTGGACCACTGTTTTATAATATACATGATAATATCTCAAAATGGATTAAAAACCTAAATATGAGACCTGAAAACATAAAACTGCTAGAAGAAAACATAGGCAATGATCTCTTTGACATCAGCCTTAGCAACATTTTTCTAGATAGGTCTTTTAGACAAGGAAAATAAAAGCAAAATTAAACTACTGGGACTACTGTAAAATAAAAGCTTTTGCATAACAAAGGAAATCATTAATAAAATGAAAAGGCAACCTACTCAATGGGAGAAGATATCTGCAAATGATATAGAGGTTAATATCCAAAATATATAATGAACTTATATAACTCAAAACCCAGAGAAGTAAATAATCCAGTTAAAAAGTGGGCAGAGGACCTGAATAGACATTTTTCAAAACAAAACAAAACATACTGATGACCAACAGACACATGATAGATGCTCAATGTCACTAATAAATCAGGGAAATCAAAATCAAAATCACAGTGGAGGGGCCCCTGGGTGGTTCAGTGGGTTAAGCCTCTGCCTTCAGCTCAGGTCATGATCTCAGAGTCCTGGGATCGAGCCCCACATTGGGCTCTCTGCTCAGCGGGGAGCCTGCTTCCCTCTATCTCTGCCTGCCTCTCTGCCTACTTGTGATCTCTGTCAAATAAATAAGTAAAATCTTTTAAAAAAATTTTTAAAAATCACAGTGTATATCCCCTTATACCTGTCAGAATGGCTAGAATTAAGAAGAGAAAAAATAACAAGTGTTGGTAGGATGTGGAGAAAAAGGAACACTCATGCACTATTGGTGAAAATGCACATTGGTGCAGCCACTGTGGGAAACAGTATGGAGTTTCCTCAAAAAATTAAAAATAGAAATACCATACAATGCAGTAATTCTGCTACTGGGTATTTACCCAAAGAAAACAATAACACTAATTTGAAAAGAATTCTGTACCCCTGTATTTATTCCAGCATTATTTTTTTAAGATTTTATTTATTTATTTGACAGAGAGTGATCACAAGTAGGCAGAGAGGCAGGCAGAGAGGCGGGGGCGGGGGGGAAGCAGGCTCCTCACTGAGCAGAAGCCCAATGCAGGGCTTGATCCCAGGACCATGACCTCAGCTGAAGGCAGAGGCTTTAACCCACTGAGACACCCAGGTGCCCCATCCAGCATTATCTATAATGGTCAAAATATGGAAGCAATTCAAGGGTCCATCAATAGATGAATGAGTAAAGATGTGTAATCATTATCTTTCTCTTTCTCTCTCTCTCTCTCTCTCTCTCTCCCCACAATGGACTATTACTCAGCCATAAAAAAGAATGCCTTTTGTGACAATCTTGATAGACCTAGAGGGTATTATGCTAAGTGAAAGGTCAGACAGAAAAAGAGAAATATCATATTATTTCACTTATCTGTGGAATCTAAAAAACAAGTCAAATGAACAAAGAAACAAACCAAAACAGACTCTTCAATACAGAGAACAAACTGGTTGTTGCCAGAGGGGAGGTAGGCATAGGGATGGGTTAAAAGAGATAGAGGGGATTAAGAGGTACAAACTTTGAGTTATAAAATAAGTCATGGAGATGAAAAGTACAGTATAAGAAATATAATCAATAATGTTGTTAATAACATACAGTGACTACTCTGTGGTGAGCACTGAGTAATATGTAGAATTGTTGATTCAATGTTGTACACCTGAAAGTTATATAGCATTGTATGTTATATTTCAATAAAAAAATAAAAATTTAAAAAACAGTCATGTATACATATGTGAATATATACAGACAAAATATTCAAGAAAAAGAGTTACAGTTACTACATGTCATGCATTCTGGTATTTCCTATTCATCCCATTTTATTAAAAATATAATTCCTGCTGCAACCCACAAAATGGATTCCATAAACATTATGGAGTTGTCACTTTCAGTCTGAAAATTTGCACTGCACAATAAGGCTCTCGATAAAGAGTTCCGTGTAGTAGAATGCTAGTGTGTCAAAGAACAGGTTCCTCAGGGTTCGTGGGGGAGTTCAGGTGCAGTGTTTGCCCATTGTTGTGGTATAAGTATTCCCACCATGACTACTACAAGCCAGGAGTGTGTTTAACAACCAGCTAATAAAATTCCTGAGGATTTAGCAGTGGACTCTCATGAGTTGGTACAAGGCAACCCCAGTACACCACTGATTCTAGGAAAACTGGTTACACACAGGAAAAAAATAATGATTAGACCCCTAAAGCACACCACACATGAAACTTCATTTCACATGAGCTAAAATACCTGAAATGTGAAGAACAAAGTTACATGTGAATGTGAAATTCACACCTTATAAAAGTAAAAAAAAAAAAACCAAACAAAAAACAAATACAAATTCCTGGGTAGAAAAGGATTTTTAAAGAATATGAAAAATGCGACTCAAATTTAGTAGTTTTGAAAACTAAAGGGTACGGCAACCAAGAGACATAACTGCAGGAACCCCTAGGCGGGAAAGAGAAGAATAAAGAGATGGTACTCTCAGGGACTCAGACTGCCCAGAAGTCAGTGAAGGGAAAGGGGGCCATTGGGCAGAGTTGCAGCCATGACAGGGGCCGGACAAAGGGAGCTGGGATAGTGGGGGACATGAAGCACTCCTGGAGACCCAACCAGAAGCAGAGTAGATTGGGGGAAGGAGCCTGGCTTCTCCCCTTCAATCTCCTACCTGGGCTTCCCATTCTGTACTGAACGAAAATGGCAGCCAGTGGGCAAAGGACCTTGGGAAATGTTTTTCAGAGATGAGCTCACTCCAGATAGAAGAGGGCAGGGATATAGGAATAAGGTGACATGTACATAGAACAACAAAGAAAGCCTAAACTCAGCAGGAGAAGAGAAATCATAAAGATCAGAGCAGAAATCAATGAAATAGAAACTAAAAAAACAATAGAACAAATCAACAAAACTAGGAGCTGGTTCTTTGAAAGAATTAATAAGATTGACAAACCCCTGACCAGACTTATCAAAAAGAAAAGAGAAAGGACGCAAATAAATAAAATCATGAATGATAGAGGAGAGATCACAACCAACACCAAAGAAATACAAACAATTATATGAACATACTACGAGCAACTCTACGCCAACAAATTTGACAATCTGGAAGAAATGGATACATTTCTAGAGACATATAAACTACCACAACTGAACAAAGAAGAAATAGATAACCTGAACAGACCCATAACCAGTAAGGAGATTGAAACAGTCATCAAAAATCTCCAAACAAACAAAAGTCCAGGACCAGATGGCTTCCCAGGGGAATTCTACCAAACATTTAAAGAAGAATTAATTCCTATTCTCTTGAAACTGTTCCAAAAAATAGAAATGGAAGGAAAACTTCCAAACTCATTTTATGAGGCCAGCATCACCTTGATCCCAAAACCAGACAAGGATCCCACCAAAAAAGAGAATTACAGACCAATATCCTTGATGAACACAGATGCGAAAATTCTCACCAAAATACTGGCCAATAGGATCCAACAGTACATTAAAAGGATTATTCACCACGACCAAGTGGGATTTATTCCAGGGCTGCAAGGTTAGTTCAACATCCACAAATCCATCAATGTGATACAATACATTAATAAAAGAAAGAGTAAGAACCATATGATACTCTCAATAGATGCCAAAAAAGCATTTGGCAAAGTGCATCATCCCTTCCTGATTAAAACTCTTCAAAGTGTAGGGATAAAAGGCACATACCTCAATATTATCAAAGCCATCTATGAAAAACCCACCGCAAATATCATTCTCAATGGAGAAAAACTGAAAGCTTTTCCGCTAAGGTCAGGAACACGGCAGGGATGTCCGTTATCACCACTGCTGTTCAACATAGTACTAGAAGTCCTAGCCTCAGCAATCAGACAACAAAAAGAAATCAAAGGCATCCAAATTGGCAAAGAAGAAGTCAAACTATCACTCTTTGCAGATGATATGATACTATATGTGGAAAACCCAAAAGACTCCACTCCAAAACTGCTAGAACTTATACAGGAATTCAGTAAAGTGTCAGGATATAAAGTCAATGCACAGAAATCAGTTGCATTTCTTTACACTAATAACAAGACAGAAGAAAGAGAAATTGAGGAGTCAGTCCCATTTACAATCGCGCCCAAAACCGTAAGATACCTAGGAACAAATCTAATCAAAGAGGCAAAGAATCTATACTCAGAAAACTATAAAGTACTCATGAAAGAAATTGAGGAAGACACAAAGAAATGGAAAAATATTCCATGGATTGGAAGAACAAATATTGTGAAAATGTCTATTCTACCTAAAGCAATCTACACATTTAATGCAATCCCTATCAAAATCCCATCCATTTTTTTTTAAAGAAATAGAACAAATAATCCTAAAATTCATATGGAACCAGAAAAGACCTCGAATAGCCAAAGGAATATTGAAAAAGAAAGCCAAAGTCGGTGGCATCACAATTCCGGACTTCAAGCTCTATTACAAAGCTGTCATCATCAAGACAGTGTGGTACTGGCACAAAAACAGACAGATAGATCAATGGAACAGAATAGAGAGCCCAGAAATAGACCCTCAACTCTATGGTCAACTAATCTTCGACAAAGCAGGAAAGAATGTCCAATGGAAAAAATACAGCCTCTTCAACAAATGGTGCTGGGAAAATTGGACAGCCACATGCAGAAAAATGAAATTAGACTATTTCCTTACACCACACATGAAAATAGACTAAAAATGGATGAAGGACCTCAATGTGAGAAAGGAATCTATCAAAATCCTTGAGGAGAATGCAGGCAGCAACCTCTTTGACCTCAACCGCAGCAACTTCTTCCTAGGAACATCGCCAAAGGCAACAGAAGCAAGGGCAAAAATGAACTATTGGGATTTCATCAAGATCAAAAGCTTTTGTACAGCAAAGGAAACAGTTAACAAAACCAAAAGACAACTGACAGAATGGGAGAAGATATTTGCAAACGACATATCAGATAAAGGGCTAATATCCAAAATCTATAAAGAGCTTATCAAACTCAACACCCAAAGAACAAATAATCCAATCAAGAAATGGGCAGAGGACATGAACAGACATTTCTGCAAAGAAGACATCCAGATGGCCAACAGACACATGAAAAAGTGCTCCACATCACTCGGCATCAGGGAAATACAAATCAAAACCACAATGAGATACCACCTCACACCAGTCAGAATGGCTAAAATTAGCAAGTCAAGAAATGACAGATGCTGGCGAAGATGCGGAGAGAGGGGAACCCTCCTACACTGCTGGTGGGAATGCAAGCTGGTGCAACCACTCTGGAAAACAGCGTGGAGGTTCCTCAAAAAACTGAAAATAGAGCTACCCTATGACCCAGCAATTGCACTACTGGGTATATATCCTAAAGATACAAACGTGGTGCTCCAAAGGGGCACGTGCACCCGAATGTTTATAGCAGCAATGTCCACAATAGCCAAACTGTGGAAAGAGCCTAGATGTCCATCAGCAGATGAATGGATAAAGAAGATGTGGTATATATACACAATGGAATACTATGCAGCCATCAAAAGACATGAAATCTTGCCATTTGCGACGACGTGGATGGAACTAGAGGGTATCGTGCTTAGCGAAATAAGTCAGTCGGAGAAAGACAACTATCATATGATCTCTTTGATATGAGGAAGTGGAGATGTAATGCGGGGGGTTTGGGGGGAGGTAGGAAAAGAAAATATGAAAAGATGGGATTGGGAGGGAGACAAACTATAAAAGACTCAAACTCAAAAAACAGACTGAGGGTTGCTGGGGGGAGGGGGCACGGGAGAGGGTGGTGGGAAATGGACATTGGGGAGGGTATGTGCTATGATGACTGCTGTGAAGTGTGTAAACCTGGCGATTCACAGACCTGTACCCCTGGGGATAAAAATACATTATGTTTATTAAAAAAAAAAAAGGTGACATGTACAAGAATACTAACCATTTGGGGATGGTAAAACATTGGAAACTAATTAAATGTCTATCAATATAAGAATTAATTTTTTCAATGTTATAGATTAATACGGTAATGGAATATGAGGCCATGGTTAAAACAAATGAACTAGTATCACATCTATTAACATGCATTAATCATCTAAACCATGCTACTAAAACAAAGCAAGTCACAGAAGATCATATACAATATTATTCACATGAAGTTTTAAAACATTTTTAAGAGGTAATCATGTTCCATGGGGATATTATTTGGGATTATGTACATAAATAGCAAAAGTATAAAGACATACATGGTTTTTTAAAAGATTTTTTTTATTTAAGAGAGAGAGTACAGAGGGAAAGGGAGAAGTAGACTCCCCACTGAGCAGGGAGACCAATGTGGGGCTTGATCCCAGGACCCTTAGATCATGACCTGAGCCCAAGGCAGACACTTAACCAACTGAGCCACGCAGGCGCCCATGTACATGGGTTTTTAAAACATATATATTTTGGATAATAACCCTTTACTGGATACATCATTTGCAAAGGTCTTCTCCCATTCAGTCAATTTGCTTCTAGTTTTGTTGATTGTTTCCTGCACTGTGCAGAAGCTTTTTATTTTGATGAAATCATTTATTTTTGCTTTTATTTCCTTTAGCTACAGGAGACCTATCTAGGAAAATGTTGCCATGGCTGATGTCACAGAAATGACTGCCTGTGCTCTCTTCAAGAATTTTTATAGTTTCAGATATCGTATGTAGGTCTTCAATCCATTTCAAGTTTATTTTTGTGTTTCGTGTAAGAAAGTTTCATTCTTTTGCACATTACTGTCCAGTTTCTCCAGCCATCCATTGAAGAGACCGCCATTTTCTTGTTGTATATTCTTTCCTCCCTTATCAGAAATTGATTGACCATATAATTACGGATTTATTTCTTGCTCTTCTACTTTTGTGCCATACTGTTTTGATTCCTACAGCTTTATAATATATCTTGAGTCTGGAATTGTTATACTTCCATTTTTTTCTTCTTTTTCAAGGTTGCTTTGGCTATTCTGGGTCTTTTGTGGTTCCATACAAATTTCAGTATTATTCTAGCTCTGTGAAAAATGCTGTTGGAATTTGATAGGTATTGCATTAAATGTGTCGATTGCTTTGGGTAGGGTAGACATTATAACAATATTGGTTCTTCCAGTCCATAAGTATGGAATGTTTTTCCATTTCTTGAGTCATCTTCAATCTCTTTCATCAGTGTTTTGTAGTTTTTGGAGTACAGATCTTTTGCCTCTTTGGTTAGATTTTCTCCTAAACCAAACCATTCCTGGCTATCTCTATTTTTGGTGTAATCTGTAAAGAGGATTGTTTTCTTAACTTCTCTTTCTCCTGCTTCATTATTATCTCCTGCATAGAACTGCAACAGATTTCTATATATTGAATTTGTATCTTGCAACTTTACTGAATTCATTTATCAGTTCTAGTGGTTCTCTGATGATGTTTAGGATTTTCTATATGTAGCATCATGTCATCTGCAAATAGTGAGTTTTATTTCTTCCTTTGCAATTTAGATGCCTTTTATTTCTTTTTGTTGTCTGATCACTGTGGCTAGGAGTTTCAGTACTATGTTGAGTAAAAGTGGTGAGAGTGGACATCCTTGTCCTGCTTCTGACCTTAGGGGACAGACTCTCAGTTTTTCACCATTGAGTATGATGTTGGCTGTGGGTTTTTCATATAAGGACTTTATTCTGTTGATGTATATTCCCTCTAGACCTACTCTGTTGCAGGTTTTTATTGTGAATGGATGTTGTATTTTGTCAAATGCTTTTTCTATATCTATTGAAATCATATGGTTTTTAAAAAGGATTTTATTTATTTGACAGACAGAGAGAGAGAGAAATCACAAGCAGGGGGAGCAGCAGGCAGAGGTGGAGGGAGAGGGAGAAGTAGAGAACAGAGAGCCTGATACAGGGCTCGATCCCAGGACCCCGGGATCATGACCTGAGAGGAAGGCAGATGCTTAACCGATTGAGCCTCAGGTGCCCCAGAATTCATCATATGGTTTTTATCCTTTCTCTTGAAAAATGAGAAGATATGAACAGACATACAGATGGCCAACAGACACATGAAAAGATGCTCAAACTCATTCATCATCAGGGAAATGCAAATCAAAACAATGAGATATCACCTCTCATTTGTCAGAATGGCTAAAATCAACAGCACAAAAAACAAACATTGGCGAGGATGTGGAGAAAAAGGAACCCTCTTGTACTACTGGTGGCAATGCAAACTGGTGCAGCCATGTGCAAAACAGTACGGCGGTTCCTCAAAAAGTTAAAAATAGGGCTTCCCTACAAGGCAGCAATTGTACTACTGGGTATTTATCCCCAAAATACAAAAACACTAATTCAAAGGGATACATGTACCCCTATGTGTATTGTAGCATTATTTACAGTAGCCAAATTACGCAAGCAGTCCATGTGGCAGATGAATGAAGATGAAGCATGCATATATATGTATATATATACATCTATATATACACTTATATAATGGAATATTATTTAGCCATGAAAAAGAACAATATCTTTTCATTTGCAGCAATGTTGATGGAGCTAGAGAGTATTACGTTAACTGAAACAAATCAGAGAAAGACAAATACCACATGATTTTATTCATATGTGGAATTTGAGAAAGAAAACAAGCAAGCAAAGGGAAAGAAAAGAGAGAAGAGGAGGGAGGGGGTGAGAGAGAGAGTGAGAGATTGAGACAAGCCAAGAAACAGTCTTAACTACAGAGAACAAACCATTGGTTACATGAGGGGAGGTGGGGGGGTGGATTAGGTGAAGGGGATTAAGAGTACAGTTATGATGAGCACAGAGTAATGTATAGAATAGTAGAATCACTATATTGTAAGCCAGAAACTAATATAACACTGTATGTTATCTACATTGGAATTAAAATAAAAATCTTAATTTAAAAAAAAGACATGCATGAAAGATGAATACAAAATTCAGAGTAATAATAACTCTGAGAGAGGTATAGAGGAAAATGGAATCATGAGGTTGTCCCCAGGAATCCTCCAACAATATTTTAATGCTTTGTTTCTCAAGCTGGGTGAGCAATACTTGTCTGTCCATTACATTTTCTTTCTACAGTTTTGTGTGTCTGAAATATTTGATTTTTATTAAAAAGATAAGGAAGCGCTGGCATCAAATCCTAATGTTTGTCAAAATTCTGTATAACATGTTTAGAAGAACTCATAACATACAGCTGGTATAAGAGATAGGAATGCTTCATAAATTGTCCATTAAGTAATTACTCCATGCTTCTGAACTTGAGAGCTTTATTTTGAATAACTCAGCTTCTTTGTTTTGTCAAGTATATAAAATGCCAGAACAACTTGAGATGGTATTAGTGGCTAACATTTATTAAGCACCGACTCTGTACAAGAAACCAATCATCCCCTGTATTATAGGAGAAAAACATGGCACCAAGAGATGAAGTCATTTCCCCACCCAGCTAGTCAGGGACCAAGTGGGGTCCAGAGCCTTCTGTATACTTTCTCTTTTGCCCCTCTCAGAGTTGCCATTATGTTTCTGTCTTGTTTATGAGTAACTTTCAAACAAGTACGGGTAAAATAAATACTTCAGACAGTTTCTAGAACTGACCACAATGAAAAGCTTTGTAATTTCCAAGACTGAAAAACAAAATTCAGAGAGCGTCCTTACAAGTGAGACCACCTTCTCAGACCTGGCTCTGAGGCTCGAAGTAGCTCCCAGTAGTCCGATGACCTCGGGTGAGCTAATCAGACCACCTGAATTCTAGTCCCGGCTCTACCACTGCCGACTCATAACTTAGCTTCTTTAAGCCTCATCACAAAACCTCGTTGAGTTTGTCTGAGTTAAATGAAAACATGCACAGTGCCAGGTCTGTAACCTCCCTGAGGCTGTTGCTTTCTGGGCTGAGCCAATGGTGCCCATCTCTTCCCACACTCCGTCACCTCGCATTTGAAACTGACCTTAGCAGAAGGATTTATACCACAGAAATTGGCCATTTCTACATTTCAGGGGTTTGTGTTTGTTTGTTTGTTTGTTTTGAGAGCTGGTTGCCAGACATTTCCCCGCACCCTGTAAGTGTTGTTGGAAGTTGCTTTGCCAATTGAAAAGCACTATATATATTAGCTACTATTATTTAAGATTTCATAGGCAGCAGCACAAAAAGGAGAACTTTTAAGGGTGAATACACCTCCAGTAAGAAATTTGTTCTACATCTCACAGAAAACCTCATGCAGTACACAAATTTAAGGCCTTCCTCTGCACCCCAAGCTGGTATGATGGGGATCCGGGGAACCAGTGGTCTTTCCAGGGAGTCAGTCCAGCTCAGTGGGGCAGAGCTCCAGGGTCTGGCTATGAATGAGCTGATGGCATCTGCAACGTGTTACTTTTGACTCCTGTGCTGTATTCTTTTCTTTCCTTTTTTTAACGATGTTATTCACTTATTTGACAGACAGAGACCGAGAAAGAGCACACAAGCAGGGGGAGTAGCAGAAGGAGAGAGAGAAGCAGACTCCCTGCTGAGCAGGGAGTCCAATCCCAGGGCTCCATCCTGGGACCCTGGGACCACGACCAGAGCTAAAGGGAGACCCTCAACCGACTGAACCAGCCAGACACCCCATCTTGTGTTATGCTCCTCCTGAAACCCCAGTGAGTACAGACAACCTTGTCTTTGGTTTCCTTTGCCACTCCCTAACTGGGTGAGGGAGAATACCTTCTCAAGGTTTATTGGACAAAATTTCCCCCTTTTCAAAGGTTTAGGATAATACATTTAAGATTTTAAATAATGAGTATATATATTAAAAACGCCACATTTAATACAGGAAGGGTACTGATGAAAACCTAGATGTATAATGATTTCTGTGATTTTTTTTTTCTAAACAGCACAAGAATGTGGCTACTCTGAGAACTTCCCTGTGACATTAATATTTTATAAATAAAATATTAAGTTTCTCAGAAAGTGGAAAATCCTCAGCATAACAAACACCTGAATATATTTTACTAAAAATTTCAGCAGCCTCTTCCCTTGGACACATTTAAAGAGCAATTGCAGAGCAGAAATAACTGCTTTCCTCAGCACGCTCTCAATGAGAGGAAATGGGATTGTAATGAAGTCTACGCAGGCTGCTTCAGCCAACACCACACATAACAACATTGCCTTCCCTCTTCTAATCACCGCGGGCTGACAGGCTGATTGGAAATTCCCAACTCGGAACATAAGCTCTTTGAATTAGAGAAAAAATGTTGCCAGCTCATTTACAGATCTACCTCCAAGGGTCCAGTTGCTACAAAGCGATGGACAAAATGTGCTCTGTATAAACGGTTTGCTCCACCTAATGGATGAGCTTACAGGAATCAGTACGGTTTCTATTGCCCTCATGGCGGCAGAGTTAGACGCTCAATATTTGAAGGGTTTCCCAGGGAAGCAGAATTGCAGGTGCTGAATCATGCCCCTACTTGTCCTCAGCTGCCTGTCCTTCAGCCTGGCCCCACTAGAATGTCTCCCCCAACTCTGCCACTACAGTTCCCCTCCTGAAATTTCAGTCATTCATAGATCAACATTGCAGCTGCCTCCTGTACTCTTATTTATTTAACATTTTTATTTTGATCAAATCTCAATGTCTCTAAACTTGTTTTTGCCCTAAGCTCTAATAGCTGTGGGAGCCCACATGATCTGCTGTCACACGGTGGCAGAAAATATTTGCAAAACATTTCTGATAAAAGACTTGTGCATAGGGTACAGAAAGCATGCTTACAGCTCAGCGGCAAGAAAACAATCCAATTTAAAAATGGGCAGATTTAAACAGACACTCTACAAAAGACAATATACTGACAGCCAATAAGTACGTGATAATATGTTCAACATCACCAGGCATCAGTGCAAATTAAAGCCACAGCAAGATACCACTACACACTAAAATTTTAAAAGACTAATAATTCAGTGTTGGTGAGGATGTAGAATAAACCAAAGTTTCATACAACACTGTATATAAAATGGCACAAATATTTTGGGAGGGAAACCTTGGCATTTTCTTAAAAGTTAAAACTGTATATTCAAAAGCACATTTATCTCCCTAGTAAATACTTGTCTCTACCTTAGACATAGAAATATATACAGAGGGGCACCTGAGTGGCTCAGTCGGTTAAGCATCTGCCTTCGTCTCAGGTCATGATCCCCCGGGTCCTGGGCCCATGTTGGGCTCTCTGCTCAGTGGGGAGTCCATTTCTCCCTCTCCCTCTGCATGCTGCTCCCCCTGCTTGTGCTGTCTCTCTCTCTCTGTCAAATAAATGAATAAGTACAACTTAAAGAAATATATACAGAATAAACTTTTAAAAAAAAAATATTTGAGGGAGGGGCAAGCAGGTGGAGGAGCAGAGGGAGAGGGAGACAAGCAGGCTCCCTTCCCCACTAAGTGAGGAGCCAGATGAGGGGCTCGATCCCAGGACCCTGAGATGATAACCTGAGCCGAAATCAAGAGTCAGATGCTTAACTGACTGAACCGCCCAGCAACTGAACTTCTAGTTATTCATCCAAGAGAAAGTAAAATCCACAGAAAGATCTGGACATGAATGTTCTGGGGGAGGGGGACTGTTCTGGGGAAATAGCGAGCTTCTGTGAGTGACACCTCATTCTAAGAGCTGAGTGCTTGGGGGAGGGAGGCAGGCAGGAGCCTAAGGTGCCCTCGGCTTGCCTGGTATGGAGCTGTTGCCTCATGAGCAGGACCCCAATCTTGGTCTGTTGCACCCAAGGTAGAGCCCTTTACTCCGTGAGTGGTGACTGGGCAGCAAAAGAGAAACTTAACCAGGAAGGAAAACATATTTCTGCATTTTAGACCGATCACCCTGGCATTGATTTGAGGTCTGCCGAACTGGCAACCTGGGGTGAAAAGAACTCTCCGTGAAGAGAAAAGCATAAAAGAAACCAACAAACTGGGACTGGTTAAGGTTTTACTTTTCCTTTTTAAGTTATTAGTCAGAATTTTAAATATTGTAGACCAGAGTCTGGTTCATCGGGCTTATGAGTAGATACAGATCCAAACAGGCCAAGTTTAGGGGCCAGAGGTGGTGGATCACAGAGGAAGTTGGAGCCTCTGTCAGCACAACAAAGCTGAGCATTCTGGAACACGGGAGGGCCTTGCACTCCTCTCATTCAGTCACATTAAGGTAAAAAGTGAGAGCTCATAGCAACATATATTTTTTTTTTTTCATAGCAATATCTTGACAGAACACAATGCTCTTATCTTGGACAAGTTTCTCTCTGTTCTTTTTGTAGGATGTAGAAGATGGAATGTTTCCCCCTAAAGGTCAGTGCCCTAACACTCGCAAATTTTGAATATGTTACATTAAATGGCAAAAGACCTGGCAGCGGTAAGCAACAAATTTTTTGACTGGGAGATTATTCTGGATTATGTGGGTGGGCCCAGTCGAATCACAGGAGCCTTTCAAATCACCAAACTTTCTCCAGCTGGGGCAAAAGATGTAGCGGAAGGGAAACTGGGCAAGATTCAAAGCCTGAGAGGGACTGGACCAGCCTGTGGCCACAGAGACAGCATGCGAAAGAATACAGGCAGCTTTTACAAGCAAAGACTGATCCCCACCTGACAGCTGGGAACTGCATCCTACAACTGCAAGGAATTGAATTCGGCCAACAGCCTTAACGAGCCTGGAAACACAGTTCTTTCCCAGAGCCCCCTGGGAAGGGTGTAGCCCAGCAGACAACCTGATTTCAGCCATGTGAGGCCTTCAACAGAGGACCCAGCTGAGGCCCGTTATGCTCAGATTTCTCAACCATGAAACTGTTTTGGCAACAATAGAAAACTAATACATAAACCCATTTTTTTTTTTTTTAGAACCAAGCAAGCAAAGAATTCTTAAGCAAAAGTGCTTTGAATATAATCCCCTTTCCTCATTGCCAACACGTGACGTAGGAGTCTTGGAGTCCTTTGATCAAAAAAAAAGTTACCATCTATACTCCCACCTATGCCCCTCAGTATATGGCTGCAGACAATGGAAGCCTGAAGCTCTATGTAGGGGATTTTCTCCTACATAGTGCCTGGAGAAGACTCTGGAGTAGGGAATGGGTTTCAGTGAGATCAAGACTAACCAGGATAGCATCCTACCTAATCCATTTGAGGGATGACAGGTGTGGAGAAGTCAGGTTGGAGAGGGAGATACCCAGACTGAATGGTTCTGGAAGGGCCAGATAGGTGGAAGGTAGTCCCAGTGAATCCAAGAAATGCAAAAGAAGGGGACTTGGGGTGAGATGCCCACGGTGGGAGTTGAGTATGGGGGAGTTTGTGGAACATCCACGAGGCATCCAAGAAGTGCCTACATATTGAAAAGTGAAGCTCAGTGATTCTCAATTAGAGACTACAATTTGGGCATGATTATTACATAGGTCCAGAAGATGCTTATGGATTTCCTCTTGCTTTAAAACACACTAAGAAGAGAGGGGAGGAGTCAAGATGGTGGAGAAGTAGCAGGCTGAGATGACATCAGGTAGCAGGAGATCAGCTAGATAGTTTATCAATTCATTCCGAACACCTACAAATCCAACAGGAGATTGAAGAGAAGAAGAACAACAATTCTAGAAACAGAAAATTGACCACTTTCTGAAAGGTAGGACCGGCGGAGAAGTGAATCCAAAGCAATGGGAAGATGGACCATGGGGGGAGGGGCTGGCTCCCAGCACGGAGCACAAAATCGGGACTTTTATTTTTTTTTTAAAGATTTTATTTATTTATTTGACAGAGAGAGAGAGATCACAAGTAGGCAGAGAGGCAGGCAGAGAGAGAGGGGGGGAAGCAGGCTCCCTGCTGAGCAGAGAGCCCGATGCGGGGCTCGATCCCAGGACCCTGGGACCACGACCCAAACTGAAGCAGAGGCCCTAACCCACTGAACCATCCAGGCACCCCAACAAAATCGGGACTTTTTAAAGTCTGCTCCATGGAGGGACATCGTTCCAGAGGCTAAACTGGGGTGAAGCCCACGCGGGGTCAGCGTGGCCTCAGGTCCCGCTGGGTCACAGAAGGATCGGCGGTGTCTGAGTGTTGCAGAGCTCGTAGGTATTAGAGTGGGGAAGCCGGCTACAGAGACAGAACTGAGGAGTGAGCTCTCAACTCGGGGTTACCTTGAACCATAATCTGTGGCACAGGCCACTGCTCTGTGATTGGGGTCCCCACAAGATCCGGGGAGACCCCCACTGCAAGAGCTCAGGGATCTGCGGGGTTCAGAGACTCCAGGTGGAGCTGTGTGCCAGAGACAGAGACTCTTGGTCACAGGCTGGGTGAGCTTGGAGCACAGCCAGAGGCCAGGGAGATGGGGGTAATTAGTGCTTTTCTCTGAGGGCGCACTGAGGAGTGGGGCCCCGAGCTCTCGGCTCCTCCGGGCCAGAGACTGGGAGGCCACCACTTTCATTCCCGTCCTCCGGAACTCTACAGAAAGTGTTCAGGGAACAAAAGTTCCTGAAAGCGAACCTGAGCGGATTACTGAGCTTAGCCTGGCCCATGGTAAGGGCGGTGCAATTCTGCCTCAGGCAAAGACCCTTGAGAATCATTACAACAGGCCCCTCCCCCAGAAGATCAACAAGAAATCCAGCCAAGACCAAGTTCACTTACCAAGGAGAACAGCGGAATTCCAGAGGAGGAGAAAGCAAAGCATGGAATTCATGGCTTTCTCCCCATGATTCCTTAGTCTTGCAAAGTTAATTAATTTTTTTTAAATTTTATTTTTTTCTTCTGCTAATTTTTTTTAACTTTTACCCTTTCCTCTTTTAATGCTTTTTAAATAGTTTATCTTAACAATACCTTTCATAAAAAAAAAATCTTTTTTGAACCTTCATTATTGTAGTCATATTTTATCCTTCATTGTATCTAACTTTATTTTTTATAACATATAGGGCTTTTTCTTCTAAAAAGTTTGGGGTACAACTGCTTCTAATAGATCAAAATACATCCTAAATCTAGCACCGGGCTTGTTCTAGTCTCCAGCCCAAGCAAATTCTCTCCACTTTCTTTTTATTTATTCTCCCAACCAACTTACCTTATCAACTCCTTTTTTAGAAATTAGAAAAAATTTTTCATCTTTATACTCATATTCCATCCCTTCATTGTGTTTACCCTTATATATGTTGTTCATTCTTTAAAATTTTGGGAGGTAATTTCTTCTAAAAGACCAAAATGCTCCCAAAATTAAGTGGGTGACCCTGTTCCAGTCACCAGTCAAATATATATATGTTTTTTCTTTTTTGTATTTTTTCTTTATTTGTATTCTTTTTTAATTTTTTTTTCTGAACCTCTTTTTACCCCCTTTCTCTCCCCCCACGATTTGGGGTCTCTTCTGATTTGGTTAAAGCACATTTTCCTGGGGTCTTTGCCACACTTTTAGTATTTTATTTGCTCCTTCATATATTCTTATCTGGACAAAATGACAAGGTGGAAAAACTCACCACAAAAAAAAGAACAAGAGGCAGTACCGAAGGGTAGGGACCTAATCAATACAGACATGGTAATATGTCAGATCTAGAGTTCAGAATGACGATTCTCAAGGTTCTAGCTGGGCTCGAAAAAGGCATGGAAGATATTAGAGAAACCCTGTCCGGAGAAATAAAAGCCCTTTCTGGAGAAATAAAAGAACTAAAATCTAACCAAGTTGAAATAAAAAAAGCTATTAATGAGGTGCAATAAAAAATGGAGGCTCTTACTGCTAGGATAGGAGAATTTGAGAGATAAGTGATGCCATAAGACAAAACAACATTGGAATAATTGGGATTCCAGAAGAAGAAGAAAGAGAGAGGGGAGCAGAAGGTATATTGGAAAGAATTATTGGAGAAGATTTCCCTAATATGGCAAAGGGAACAAGCATCAAAATCCAGGAGGTGCAGAGAACCCCCCTCAAAATCAATAAGAACAGGTCCACACCCCGTCATCTAATAGTAAAATTTACAAGTCTTAGTGACAAAGAGAAAATCCTGAAAGCAGCCCGGGACAAGAAGTCTGTAACATACAATGGTAAAAATATTAGATTGGTGGCAGACTAATCCATGGAGACCTGGCAGTCCAGAAAGAACTGGCATGATATATTCAGAGCACTAAACGAGAAAAACATGCAGCCAAGAATACTAAAACCAGCTAGGTTATCATTGAAAATAGGAGAGATAAAAAGCTTCCAGGACAAACAAAAACTGAAAGAATTTGCAAACACCAAATCAGCTCTACAGGAAATATTGAAAGGGGTCCTCTAAGCAAAGAGACCCTAAAAGTAGTAGATCAGAAAGGAACAGACAATATACAGTAACAGTCACCTTACAGGCAATACAATGGCACTAAATTCATATCTCTCAATAGTTACTCTGAATGTAAATGGGCTAAATGCCCCAATCAAAAGACACAGGGTATCAGAATGGATAAAAAAACAAAACCCATCCATATTCTGCCTATAAGAAACTCATTTTAGATCCAAAGACACCTCCAAATTTAAAGTGAGGGGGTGGAAAACAATGTACCATGCTAATGGACATCAGAAGAAATCTGGGGTGGCAATCCTTATATCAGATCAATTAGATTTTAAGCCAAAGACTATAATAAGAGATGAGGAAGGACACTATATCATACTCAAAGGGTCTGTCCAACAAGTAGATCTAACAATTTTAAATATCTATGCCCCTAACATGGAAGCACCCAACTATATAAACCAATTAATAACAAAATCAAAGAAACACATCGACAATAGTACAGTAATAGTAGGGGACTTTAACACTCCCCTCACTGAAATGGACAGATCATCTAAGCAAAAGATCAACAAGGAAATAAAGGCTTTAAATGTCAAACTGGAGCAGATGGACATCACAGATATATTCAGAACATTCCATTCCAAAGCAACAGAATACACATTCTTCTCTAGTGGACATGGAACATTCTCCAGAATAGATCACATCCTCGGTCATAAATCAGGTCTCAACTGGTATCAAAAGATTGGGATCATTCCCTGCATTTTTTCAGACCACAATGCTCTGAAAGTAGAACTCAATCACAAGAGGAAATTTGGAAAGAACCCAAATACATGGAGATTAAACAGCATCCTTCTAAAGAATGAATGGGTCAACCAGGAAATTAAAGAAGAATTGAAAAAATTCATGGAAACAGATGAGAATGAAAACACGACGGTTCAAAATCTGTGGGACACAGCAAAGGCAGTCCTGAGAGGAAAATACATAGCCATACAAGCCTTTCTCAAGAAACAAGAAAGTTCTCAAATACACAACCTAACCCTACATCTAAGGGAGCTGGAGAAAGAACAACAAAGAAAGCCTAAACCCAGCAGGAGAAGAGAAATCATAAAGATCAGAGCAGAAATCAATGGACTAGAAACCAAAAAAACAACAGAACAAATCAACGAAACTAGGAGCTGGTTCTTTGAAAGAATTAATAAGATTGATAAACCCCTGGCCAGACTTATCCAAAAGAAAAGAGAAAGGACCCAAATAAATAAAATCATGAATGAAAGAGGAGAGATCACAACCAACACCAAAGAAATACAAACAATTATAAGAACATATTAAGAGCAACTCTACACCAACAAATTGGACAATCTGGAAGAAACGGATGCATTCCTAGAGACATATAAACTACCACAACTGAACCAGGAAGAAATAGAAAACCTGAACAGATCCATAACCAGTAAGGAGATTGAAACAGTCATCAAAAATCTCCAAACAAACAAAAGCCCAGGGCCAGATGGCTTCTCAGGGGAATTCTACCAAACATTTAAAGAAGAATTAATTCCTATTCTCTTGAAACTGTTCCAAAAAATAGAAATGGAAGGAAAACTTCCAAACTCATTTTATGAGGCTAGCATCACCTTGATCCCAAAACCAGACAAGGATCCCATCAAAAAAGAGAATTACAAATATTCTTGGTGAACACAGATGCGAAAATTCTCACCAAAATACTAGCCAATAGGATCCAACAGCACATTAAAAGGATTATTCACCACGACCAAGTGGGATTTATTCCAGGGTTGCAAGGTTAGTTCAACATCCGCAAATCCATCAATGTGATACAATACATTAATAAAAGAAAGAACAAGAACCATATGATACTCTCAATAAATGCTGAAAAAGCATTTGACAAAGTACAGCATCCCTTCCTGATCACAACTCTTCAAAGTGTAGGGATAGAGAGCACATACCTCAGTATTATCAAAGCCATCTATGAAAAACCCACCACAAATATCATTTTCAACGGAGAAAAACTGAGAGCTTTTCCCCTAAGATCAGGAACACAGCAGGGATGTCCATTATCACCACTGCTATTCAACATAGTACTAGAAGTTCTAGCCTCAGCAATCAGACAACAAAAAGAAATTAAAGGCATCCAAATCAGCAGAGAAGTCAAACTATCACTCTTTGCAGATGATATGATACGATATGTGGAAATGCCAAAAGACTCCACTCCAAATCTGCTAGAACTTATACAGGAATTCAGTAGTGTCAGGATATAAAATCAATGCACAGAAATCAGTTGCATTTCTTTATACCAACAACAAGACAGAAGAAAGAGAAATTAAGGAGTCAATCCCATTTACAATTGCACCCAAAACCAAAAGATACCTAGGAATAAACATAACCAAAGAGGCAAAGAATCTATACTCAGAAAACTATAAAGTCCTCATGAAAGAAACTGAGGAAGACACAAAGAAATGGAAAAATGTCCCATGCTCATGGATTGGAAGAACAAATATTGTGAAAATGTCTATGCAATCTACACATTTAATGCAATCCCTATCAAAATCCCATCCATTTTTTTCAAAGAAACGGAACAAATAATCCTAAAATTTATATGGAACCAGAAAAGACCTTGAATAGCCAAAGGAATATTGAAAAAAGAAAGCCAAAGTCAGTGGCATCACAATTCCGGACTTCAAGCTCTATTACAAAGCTGTCATCATCAAGACAGTAGGGCACTGGCACAAAAACAGACACATAGATCAGTGGAATAGAAGAGAGAGCCAAGAAATAGACCCTTAACTCTATGGTCAACTAATCTTCGACAAAGCAGGAAAGAATGTCCAATGGAAAAAAGACAGCCTCTTCAACAAATGGTGTTGGGAAAATTGGACAGCCACATGCAGAAAAATGAAACTGGACCATTTCCTTACACCACACATGAAAATAGACTAAAAATGGATGAAGGACCTCAATGTGAGAAAGGAATCCATCAAAATCCTTGAGGAGAACACAGGCAGCAATCTCTTCAACCTCAGCCGCAGCAACTTCTTCCTAGGAACATCGCCAAAGGCAAGGGAAGCAAGGGCAAAAATGAACTATTGGGATTTCATCAAGATCAAAAGCTTTTGCACAGCAAAGGAAACAGTTAACAAAACCAAAAGACAACTGACAGAATGGGAGAAGATATTTGCAAACGACAGATCAGATAAAGGGCTAGTATCCAAAATCTATAAAGAGCTTATCAAACTCAACACCCAAAGAACAAATAATCCAATCAAGAAATGGGCAGAAGGGGGCGCCCGGGTGGCTCAGTGGGTTAAAGCCTCTGCCTTCGGCTCGGGTCATGATCCCAGGGTCCTGGGATCAAGCCCCGCATCGGGCTCTCTGCTCCGTGGAGAGCCTGCTTTCTCCTCTCTCTCTGCCTGCCTTTCTGCCTACTTGTGATCTCTGTCTGTCAAATAAATAAATAAAATCTTTAAAAAAAAAAAAAAAAGAAATGGGCAGAGGACATGAACCGACATTTCTGCAAAGAAGACATCCAGGTGGCCAACAGACACATGAAAAAGTGCTCCACATCACTCGGCATCAGGAAAATACAAATCAAAACCACAATGAGATACCACCTCACACCAGTCAGAATGGCTAAAATTAGCAAGTCAAGAAATGACAGATGCTGGCGAGCATGTGGAGAAAGGGGAACTCTCCCACACTGTTGGTGGGAATGCAAGCTGGTGCAACCACTCTGGAAAACAGCATGGAGGTTCCTCAAAAAGTTGAAAATAGAGCTACCCTATGACCCAGCAATTGCACTACTGGGTATTTACCCTAAAGATACAAACATAGTGATCCGAAGGGGCATGTGCACCCGAATGTTTGTAGCAGCAATGTCCACAATAGCCAAACTATGGAAAGAACCTAGATGTCCATCAACAGATGAATGTATGAAGTGTGGTATATATATATACAATGGAATACTATGCAGTCATCAAAAGAGATGAAATCTTGCCATTTGCGACAACGTGGATGGAACTAGAAGTTATTATGCTTAGCGAAATAAGTCAATCAGAGAAAGACAACTATCATATGATCTCCCTGATATGAGGAATTGGAGATGCAACATGGGGGGTTTTAGGGGGTAGGAAAAGAATAAATGCAACAAGGTGGGATCAGGAGGGAGACAAACCATAAGAGACTCTTAATCTCACAAAACAAACTGAGGGTTGCTAGGAGGAGGGGGGTAGAGAGAGGGTGGTGGGGTTATGGACATTGGGAAGGGTATGTGCTATGGTGAGTGTTGTGAAGTGTATAAACCTGGTGATTCACAGACCTGTACCCTGGGGCTAATAATACATTGTATGTTTATTAAAAAATTAAAAAAAAAACAGTAAGAAGAGGAATGAGGAAGAGATACATATAGAGAGTAATAAAGGATTTTGTGGGCTTGAGGTGATTAGAAGAGGATTGAAGAGAAAAACGTTTAGAAAAGATGAGAAAAATTTTGGCTGGCGTGGAAATGACTAATATATTCACTAATAAACTACAGAAAGGTTGTTCCCAGAGAGTTTACAATCTCTCTGAGGAGAAACAGGAGGTGGCAGGGAGGCAGAAGCTACAGAATGTTCCAGTTAACCACCAGGGAGCACTGGCAGCCAGGACAACTGGGTCCCGCCAGGCTCAGGGAAAGAGGGAGGTGGGTAGAATGGGCCGCAGGAGCAGGAGGCCCGGGAGATGGGTCCCCCAGCCACCAGAACATGTGCAGCCACATCAGCTGGGGGTTTGTCATTTCAGGAATGTTAATACTGTGTTCCTGGGGAGTACTGCATTCAGTGAAGATGTAGCTATAAATTGGAGACACCTCCCACCCTCCCCTTTCTGGGAAAACCAGGCCGCTGTACTAAGAGGGAAAAATCTCAGTTCCTGCAGCAGCCACCTATGCGTTCAACAGTTTCCTTATGAAAAGCTCACAGTGACTCTTCTGGATGTCCTTTGCTAAATCCCAGTCTGGGAAGGTACTTGGAGGCTGCAGGCAGCACGGGGGGTGGGGAGGGGAGAGAATGAATTACCCACACACCAGAGCACCGAAGGGCACCCTGCTGAACTGCCAGGTGTGCAGGAAGCAGCCAGCCAGGGAAGGCAGCATTTAGGACACACTGTGCCTCTGGATGAGCTCAGAGAGAATTACAGTTTAACCCATCCCCAAGCACCAAATGATTATTTTAGGTCATGGGACCAGATGCCACACTTTCATGATCTTTCCTGACACCTCTAATTTTGGCTAGGAATCAAAAGAGTTGTTAAGATTCTCTTCCACTCTCTGACACATCTAATTCAAAACTGCATATGTGAAGTGTCTCCAGAATCTTCTATCGTTGCCTTTTAAATGCCCCTTAGACGCAGACTGGATATTGCTGCATTCAAACACATTTCCACCACAAGAATTAAAAAGTACTAAGTATACTTTTATTCCACTCTGTATCAATGCCACACACAAACACACACACACACAAATGTTTGGATCACTTAATAAGTTGTAACATTCCAAGTTTTAATAGTATTACAAGGACATAAACGATCATTTCCTGAGTTAACAGTGCAATGTAAAATTTAATCTGTATTGCTAAGAAGACATTTTACGGCATAGAAACATGATCAAAATGATCATTTACTTTATCATGTCATAAAACACAAGAGCTTACTGTAAAACAGTGATACACTTTAAATGGTAAGGAAGTTTGTGACTCATCACAAAAGACTCCTGTATGGACTTGTTGCCATGATTGATTCCAGGTCAGAGATCAGTAGTAAAATAAGTTATGGTACAAAATAAAGTCAACAAGTCATCTATACGGAAAGAACGGTTGATTTCATTGAAGAAACTGAAACCTGGATTCTAGTTGACCTTCTAGTTAGTATGTACAAAAATGTGCTCTTAAAAAATCCTAAGTAATCACAAATTTAGACAAAAACAGTTGAATAAAGGACAATGACAGCTCTTCATTATGCTGTAAAACTATGGATCTCATCTTTGGAAAAGTTGAGCTCATGCAGCAACCTGAAAAACAAATACAGAGTACATGTTTCTTTGGGAAAATGTTTAAAAATAAATAAGTAAGATCAAAGTTTATCATCTTAACCATAGTATTTTTTTCATTTTCCCTGCTTAGTATGTATTTTCTAGAAAAAAAAAAAAGTCCCAAAATTAACACTTCTAAAAAAATTATCATTTTTCGATATCACCAAATATCTAGTCAGTGTTCAAATTTTGATTATCTAATAAGTGCCATAATTTTTAAGTTTGTTTAATGCCAATTTAAGTCTACTCATTGTGATTGGCTGACGTCTTTTAGGTGCCTTTTGATCTACAATATCCCTTCTCTCTCTTTGTTCTGCAGTTTCTTTGTTGACAAAACCAGGTTTTTATGTGGTGAGCCTCCCAGAGTCTTCATTTTGCCTCATCTTTGTGGTGTACTTTAATAATATGTTCTGATGCCCTCTTTTTAAAAAATATGTTCTGGGGCGCCTGGGTGGCTCAGTGGGTTAAGCCTCTGCTTTTGGCTCAGGTCATGATCTCGGGGTCCTGGGATTGAGCCCCTCATCGGGCTCTCTGCTGGGTGGGGAGTCTGCTTCCCCTCCGCCCCCTGCCTGCTGCTCTGCTTACTTGTGATCTCTCTCTCTCTGTCAAATAAATAAATAAATAAAATTTAAAAAATATGTTCCTAAGTCCTCTTATTTCCCACAATTTAATAACCGGATTGAGAGGCTTGATTAAATACAGGTTCAATTCTTTTTTGATAAGACTACATCATAGGTGGTGTTTTTCCATCAGAAGGCACATAATACCTGACTGCCTCTCTTTTTGGATGCTAACAACCATTGGTGATTGACGTACACATCCATTAATTCATTAGGGACAGAAGTTGGTGACACATACTACAATTCTTTCTTCATTTATCACCTAAGGAATTCTACAGAGAAAAACAAACTTCTGCAAACTTATTATGTAGTTACTCAGTAGGAGAGCTCATACAAAAAGGCAAATAATTGCATATTTTCCCCCCTTTATTCACCGGTTTTCAAAGTAAGGAGCTGATCCCCCTGGCATTCTATCTTCATTCTCTCAAAGTGAACAAGACAAGCAGAAATACTGCTCAAGTATATTATAATTCAACTTGGAAAACATTATAAATAGAGACTGAAATCTTAGAAGTAGCTCTGTTTAAAATGCTGCTGGAAACAGAGAAAGACAACCACCCTAGGGTTTCACTCATGTGGAGTTTAAGAAACAAAAAAATGAACAAACAAAGAAAAAAAAGACTCTCGAATACAGAGAACAAACCCGGGGTTGCCAGTGGGAATGGATGATATAGATAAAGGGCTCAAGAGCCCACTTATTGTGATGAACACTGAGTAATCTACAGAAATACTGAATCATTATCGTGTATGCATGAAACTAACATAACACTGTATGTTATAAAAAAGAAAAAATGTTGCTGAAAATAAAAACATTTATTTAGTAATCACTATATGTAGTCCCTGTGCTAATCATTTCACATGCCTAAGTATTATTATTTATTCCCTTGCACAGATGAGTGTACTAGCTTGGAAAGGCTGAGTAATTGGCTCTAGGACACCCGCTTAGTGATTTCAAGATCACTGAAAGTGGTAGAGCTGGGATTCAGACTCAAGTTAGCAGCTTCTAGACATACACACATATTCAGACAAAGTAACAGTCTGGCACAGGAGCCATAGGACCAATGGGGTACAATAGTCAAGCCTCTCGCTGGCTGAACTCATCCAACCCTTCCAGCCATGCCCGCTGTCCCTCACTGGCTAGTGGCTTCACACTGGCCATGCCAGTCTTGTCTTTGGAATATCTGACTCCTCAGTGTGTCTGCTTGTTCCTCTGCCTACCATACCCTTCTCCACCTCCTCTGACCGGCGACATTTTGGCCATCACTCAAAGAACGGGTCTTCCTCCTCTCTCTCCAATACATACCCCTAGGTAAAAGTAAATTGCCTCTTCCTGAATTTTCAGAACACTTTGTTTTTACCTCTTATAAGAGTGTTTATGATATTCTGAGTTCTATTTCAGTTATCAGTGTGTGCATCTGTTTCTACCACTAGACAGTGTGGACCTCGAAAGCAGAGACGGTTTTATTTATCTATGTACTCTACAAGTGGGTACTGCGTAGATGAAAGCACATTAACTGAGCAAGTAGTTATCTTGCTCTTTAACTATATTATAGTAAGATCCATTTCTTTCTCTGTTATATCATACAAATTTAACAAATTTTCACCAACATGGAGAGTATGTTTGATATGGTTACACATATGTAGCAGACATGAGATTAACTTTGGAGGGCCTCAGGGAGGGGGCCTCAGAGTCATTTTTCAGGACAGCAAAAACTATGATAGAATAAGAGACCCAAGTAACTGCCAGGTAAGAGATACACCACATCCATTAAGATGGTTAAGACGAGGAAGTCAAAGAAATGAGAGACCTAAATGAGATGCCACAAGGACAGGTGCTATGAATTGCAGGTACAGGCACTCTTCAGAGATACTGTGGACTCGGTTCCAGATGACTGCAATAAAGCAAATATTGCCAAAATGGCAAGGCAAATGAATTTTTGTTTTCCAGTGCATATCAAAGTTATCTTTGCACTACAGTCCAATAAGCATGCAGCAGCACTGTCAAAAAAAACAATGTACATACTTTAATTAAAAAAATTCTCTCCTGCTAAAACACGCTAGCCATCATCTGAGCTCTCGGCAAGCTGTAATCACTGATCACAGATCACTGTAACACACATAATAATACTGAAGAAGCATGAAATATTACAAGAATTACCAAAACAGAGACACAAAGTGAGAAATGCTGTTGGGAAAATAGCACTGATGGACTTGATCGCTGCAGGGTTGTCACCAACCTTCAATATGTTTAAAAAAAAAAAAAAGGCAGTATCTGTGAAGCACAATCAGGTGAAGAGGAGCAATGAAATGAGATGTGCCTGTACTGATGTGAATTAGGCCACATCTCACAAGCAACTCCATGTAGCACGCTCGAAGGTGAGCAAAAGCAGGGACCCATTGATGACGATCAGTGACAGTCCCGAGCAATCCTAGGCAAGCCAGCTGGGGCAGCACAGAAAGATTAGCTCAGAGGTAAAGTTGAGAAACTAAAACTGGAGAATTATAGTCAATTTTAAAAATGTAGGTATACGAGGATCTTGGCTACCTTCTATTTAATTCCACGCCCACCGAGGCTCCGGTGTGCAAGGTAGTGGGCTAAGCCTTGCACACACGGCACGAGAATGAGAGGGAAGAGCCTGCAAATAGCCCATCATTCAGGGGAGAAAACAACCCACTTCTTTAGGAGGCTGGACAAGGGGTTCTTCCTCAGTCAGTTAACTGCACTAAGTGGTCTTTTTTTTTTTTTTTTTTGCACTAAGTGGTCTTAAAGACAGTCTCTTTCAATGCTGAAGAGTTTATGATTCCCATCATTTAAAAGGATTATTATGCTGCAATCTATAAAGTAAGCCTTAAGATACATCTAAAATAGCAGTGCCAATAAAGTTGAAGAAGGTATCTCTTAAACTTTTTCTTCTGGAAAATTATTTTACTTCAAATCATATAGTTAGTCTTCACTATAATTTTAATAGTTCTAACTCTAAAAGATTAAAAACGTTTAAATTATAATTTAAAAATTTAAGCTGAGAGTGCTTAAAGAACATTTTTCTGAAGGTATTAATATCCACAAACACACTTAAATTTAATTAAAGTACTTTTAAAAAGCAACATGAAAAGAAACAGTTCTCAATGTCTTTATTTATTGAGGTTAATCTTTTTCTTAATTAAAATTAAAAATAAGATAGCAAGAGAGGAAACTATCCAGAAAATGTTAGGTGTAGCCATATTTCAAAAACAAGGAAAAACCAGGCATTTAAGGCAGTCATATTTTAAAATCACCTAGACATCCAATAGTAGCTACATTTAACGAAATATTTTAAAGTGTCATTTTAGATTTAAATCAGGGCAAGGTGAATTTGAAACAAGATGAACACCACCACTAATGTTTCATTATCCAGACTCAACTCTTGGTCTTTGCTTATTTGTGTTCTAGTCTCTCCTGTCTTGCTGTTT
The DNA here is from genome assembly GCF_963455335.1 of Martes martes. Classification (NCBI taxonomy): domain Eukaryota; kingdom Metazoa; phylum Chordata; class Mammalia; order Carnivora; family Mustelidae; genus Martes; species Martes martes. The sequence goes on from NC_137893.1 coordinate 45,615,450, forward strand.
GGCTTTCAGTCACTGTAATTTACTAGCTTTTGCCTAATTGCGGAGAATGGAAAAAAAGCCAAAAGCTACAATGAGACGGACAATGCTTATTAATTACTCTATGTTCTGAAGCTGTGGTGTAAGAAGAGGTTGAATCCAATGTCCCACCTAAGACTGTGGCACCAAACTCATGAGTATGTATCCATACTGCCTGTCATTAGCAGAGATCTTCACTCCCATCTAACTCCATGCATAAACCTGGCCTCCAACCTCCCCCCGGCATGAAGGTTAATAGGTTACAGCCTATTTTCTTAGGCTGTAACAGACTGTTGCAGTGCTGCTGTGTATGAATGGGAAGAACAGAGAGCTAAGTCAATTGCTTTTTATAGATGATATGCATTTCAGAGTTTTGGGTATTCTTTTTTTTTTAAGATTTTATTTGTTTATTTGACGGACAGGGATCACAAGTAGGCAAAGAGGCAGGCAGAGACAGAGAGGGAGAAGAAAGCTCCCTGCTGAGCAGAGAGCCCAATGCCGGGCTCGATCCCAGCACCCTGGGAGCATGACCTGCACTGAAGGCAGAGGCTTTAACCAACTGAGCCACCCAGGTGCCCCGAGTGTTGGGTATTCTTTTCCCTACCACAGTACTACTCACCTTATTCCTTGTTCTGTGAAAGGTGTTGGTCCACAAATGCAGATGAGGACTTTGGATTTGTCTAAACTTCTCTTCAAAAATTCAGAAAGAAGAGCTGGTGAAATGTGTCCCCGCTTGCCATTCCATTCAGAAGTAGGTGCTGAGAGAACAAATTCAACATCAAATCTAGAGAAAAGAAACATTTTTAAAAAATCTATTATTTTAAACATATTATTAGCATGTTTCAAGTTCATGAAAATGTTTTCTTTTTCCCCCTTGAGAACAACTTAATGCAAGAAGAGCGATACACTACTAGAAAAGCACTAGAATACATTGGAAGCAAAGACTTAACAAAAACATACAGGTAAATGCATATTCACTGACGATTAGCTTTTGCTACGGCTAAGAAGAGTAGTCTGGCATTATTTACTGGATTCACTAGAAAGAGACTTCCAAGGGATCTCAGAGAACTCCACATTTCTATTAATAATCTGCTTGTATAACCATAAGAGTCTCTTAATGTCACAAAACAAACTGAGGGGGGCTGGGGGGAGCAGGGTAGGTAGAGGGTGGTGGGGTTATGAACATTGGGAAGGTATGTGCTACGGTGAGTGCTGTGAAGTGTGTAAACCTGGCGATTCCCTGACCTGTACCCTGGGGCTAATAATACATTATCTTTATAAAAAAATTAAAAAATTAAAAAAAAATAATCTGCTTGTATAAATCACAGTACAGAGCAATTACCAATGACATGTGCATTTTAACTCTGACCTGAACCTCTCCAATGAATTCCAGACTCAAGGGCCTATGTGACTTCTTACTATTGCTGTCTCAATCGCTTCAACCTCAACTTATGACCTCCCTACCACACACCTGATGTTATCCTTGTGAGTGGTGCCATTGAACTTGGTTGCCAAAGCCAGGGATTTATCCTGGAGACCTTTTCCTGCCTCACCCCTCATAGGCACACCCTTGCCAAGTCCTCGCTCCTAACCGTGTGTCTGCCTGATTCTGTCTTCACATGCTGCCCATCCTCTTTCTTTCTGCCAATGATCCTACCATGCCCCACTCTTCAGTTCTTAGCTCAAGCATCATTTCCACAGGGGGAAGCATTGCAGCCCATCAGCCCTTTGTTATATGTGGTGGAGAAATGTCTCCCTTTCCCTTTTCTTCAGCTTGTAAATATGTGGTCATCAAGATGACTAGTCCAGAAGTCCACCTTCCCCATTAGATCATGAGCTCCATGAGAATAATGCTTTGGCTGTCAATGCACCCCTAGTGGCTAACACCCAGGAGGTGCTCAAACACTAAGAAATAATACACAGGAAACAGGAAACGTACAGAATTAAAGTCAGAAAGAAGAACATCAAGCTAAGTCTCACCACATAACTACAGACCATTTTCCCCCGTAGTTCTGTAATCTGTTGAGTGAACTGCTGGTAAAGAATCAGAGTAAATTAAACATTTTATGTTGTACCTGCTCTCCAATGTAGCAAACACCAATTAATTCTTCCCACTTTTAGTAGCATCAGATCAAATGATTTTCTACCGTTTCCAGTGAATAACTGAGATATTTTCTCAAGGCTAGCAGAAATGAATCATCCATTAATGTCAATCTTAAGAAAAAGCGGAAAGGAACAGTTTCCCTTGTGAGGGGGCTGGGGGAGCCAAGCATCACAAGAGAAACAAGAGGACCTGATGCTGCTCTCCCTCACATCGCTCTGCTGCCGCTGAGTTACAGGTCCCCAAAACAGACTGGCATGAAGCACGACAGACCAACTCAGAGTGCCTGCCAGCGGTGAGAAAACCAGTCCTAGCTCTCAGCCAGACCCCAGCCTCTAGGTCTTATTTGCCCATGTGTAGGACAAGGTGGGAGAACTCTATGATCCTTATTCTAGTATTCTGATTTTATATTTAAGAACCCTACAGAATTACCTTCTATTTTTTACCTCTGAGGCTCCCAGGTAGTTTTAGCAGCACTCTAATCTACTCTGTACAAAAGAGCTTCCCAAAGACTTACTTTTACTAACCGATTTTTTCCTGGCTAGCATGTAAAATTAAGATAGTTTTAGATAATTCTAGAATGTTGTATTTGTTTATTGCTCCATGAGGGCAGGATCCTTGCCTGCCTTATTTAATACTGGATCTAGGCTTGGCTTGAGGAAAGTGTGCAAAAATGCCTGATGAATGAATAAAGAAATGTATTTACAAAGCAGCCATATTGGTCAAAAGTAAAAACTGTACTTTTTTTTTAAAGATTTTATTTATTTATTTGACAGAGAGAGATCACAAGTAGGCAGAGAGGCAGAAAGAGAGAGAGGAGGAAGCAGGCTCCCTGCCAGGCAGAGAGCCCCATTCGGGGCTTGATCCCAGGACCTTGGGATCATGACCTGAGCCGAAGGCAGAGGCTTTAACCCACTGAGCCACCCAGGCGCTCCTGAAACCGTACTTATTTTTTTAAAATATTTTATTTATTTATTTGACAGAGGAGAGAGAAAGCACAAGCAGGGGGCAACAGGAGAGGGAGAAGCAGGCTCTTGGCTCAGCAGGGAGCCCGATGAGGGGCTCGAGCCCAGGACCCTGGGATCTTGGACCTGAGCCCAAGGCAGACCCTTAACCAAATGAGCCAACAGGCACCCCTAAAAACTGTACCTAGAACAACAAAGTCATGTGTTGGCATCTATGAAATCACATTAAAAATGTACATGAACTCGTAAGTGCATTTTTCTGGGAGGACATAACCCTTCATCAGATTATCAAAGGAGACCCAAAACAGCTGCTGAAATACTATCTTAAGACATTCCCAATTACACATAGACAACTGGATAAAAGATAGCAACTGCCTTGCTAAATTAAAGATAAAAAAGTGTCTCCTCTAGCTCTATTTCCAACAAGTCTGTCACTGGAACAAAACGGGGAAGATATATAGATCAATAGTGGTGTCCCTCTCATCTGAAAAAAAAGCTCACAATTTTCTTTTACTGAGTTGTTTAAAAAAAAAAAAAACAGCCTATCATTGGCATACTTTCTGCAGGTGTCCACTGAAGGGCGGTAAATAACTGAGATCCTTATATAAATGGTGTAAACTTCTCATGCATTTCTTATTTATTCACACAATGGTCCCTTGACTGTAACTTTTGGGCACTCAATGAAAAAAGTGAACGGCCACATGGGTGCAATTTTTAGGGATATTGAAAAAGGCTGCTATCTTGCTTATCCCCTTCATAGGACTAGAAGAGCTTACACTGGAGTAGGAGCCATATCAAGTTAAGACTCAAGAACACTTAAAAAAGGGATCCTTTCAACCCTATCAAGACACAGATGGTTACTATGGAATCCTCTCTTCTGGTTTATTCTGGAAGAAGGCCAAATTGCCATCTGAAACAATCACAGTCTTGAGGCATAAGAATAAAAGTTCCGAAATTCCTTCCTGCCCTACGATTTCAAAATGCAGGAAAGGACTAGAACTCTTGAAAACGTTACCTGAAAATAAATTTAGATCATCCATAAAGTGCAAAGCAACATAAAAAGAGAATGAAGAGAGAAAAGAGACCTGCTCCTAGAAAATGTCTGTGTGTTCTAAATGTCAATGGCAGTAAATAAGCTTGTGAAAAAAATTCTTTTAGAGTAGATGGATAATGATCTGAGATGAAATATCTTGACATACAAATGTATTCATTCAGTTTAAATCCTATGCAGAGCCCGCAGTCATCCAACAACCAAGTCCCTCCTCCAGGCAGTCAGCTTCTGAAACCTACCTCCTTCACATTTCTTACATGCGTCCCCTATCCTTCCATGTTTACTACCACAACTTCACATGAAGCCCTTAGACCTCTTATCTAAAATACTGCCCTAGGGGTGCCTGGGTGGCTCAGTCATTAAGCATCTGCCTTTGGCTCAGGTCATGATCCTCAGAGTCCTGGGATCAAGCCTCGAATCGGGCTCCCTGCTCGGCGGGAAGCCTGCTTCTCCTCTCCCACTTCTGCTGCTTCTGTTCCCTCTCTCGCTGTGTGTCACTCTCTGTCAAATAAATAAATAAGATCTTTAAAAAAATGAAAAAGTAAAATAAAATACTGCCCTAATACCCTCAGCCCAAATCTATCTGACACATCATTGCTATTAGTTCTCCTAAAAACCCTGATCCCATCTTACAACTTTGTGCTTTTGAAGCTTCCGTGATTGGTAACTGCCCAGAGAATAGTATTTTAGGGTATCCAGGGCCTAAAAGAAAAATACTAGATCATATGGTATCTGTCTTTCTCATTTTCTCTATTCCCCTTACTATTATACTCTCTAGCTCCATCCATGTTGTTGCAAATGGCAAGATTTCACTGTTTTTTATGTGGCTGAATAATACCATATGATTTCACTCACACATGGAATTTAAGAAACAAAACAAATGAGCAAAGGAAAAAAGAAGAGAGAGTGAAACAAACCAAGAAGCCGACACTTAACTATAGAGAACAAACAGGTGGTTACCAGAGGGCAGGTGGGTGGGGGATAGGTGGAAAAGGCGGTGAGGAGTAAAGAGTGTACTTATGATGAGCACTGAGTATTGTACAGAATCATTGAATCACTATACTCTATACCTAAAACTAACAGAACATGTTAACTATACTGGAATCGAAATTAAAAACTTAATAAAAAATACCAGAAAGAGCAAGAAGACTTGTTATTTGCACACAGGAAAATAACTCACAAAATAAATAGCTAGGGATTAAAATTTGATAAAATATCAAATTATGGAAACACTTCTCAAAATGAATCTGATGAAATACTGTGTGCTTCCTGATGTTGAATGGTAATCCATGAGAAAAGGCTAACCTATCAAATGAGTTTGGGACTACTGGGTTAAGAAAACGTAAATAGATTTCTTCAGAATTTCTCGAAACCTTGAATATGCTAATTTCCCAGCAAATCTTCAAGGAGGTAATATGGTATATATTCTTTCTCAAATTTATTTATTCACAGAGCCCTTTAGCGGGGAACACATGAACATTCCAAAAACACACTCCAAGAAACACACCATTTGAGAGGAACAGAGTGTTTAAGGGTCCAGATTAGGGGTCCACATATCTGAACACATCATAGGCTGGAGAAAGAGAAAGGGGTTCGGGCACATTTTCCATTTACTTTTGACTCTGAAATCATCGGCTTTTGCTAGATCAACTGGACTGAAATACTGCTAGTCCTAATGCGGACACCAGAGTACAGAAACAGAGCCAGTCATTATCTACAGAGCCTGTGGGTAATAAAGGGAGACAAGCTTCCTTCCCATGTGGCCAGAGCTTCCCATGCCCACGTTGTACAAACTTACTTAATATATGAATTACACTTACAGTCTTCCATTCCCTGATTTTAACCTACCCTGTTTCTTTGGCTGCAAAAGGAGAGGATTTGAAGTGATCACCACTAAGATTCCTTCTAAATAGATCTAATTAATCGTTTTATTTTTGCACAAAGTTATTTCACATTGTTCTCCAATATGCAATGTATATAGTTCAACAAAACTGGACCGGGCTCTTTTGCTAAATGCTAAATCACTCAACATACTGGCCCTTATGGTTTTTTGCTCCAAAAATCCTATCACCCAAATTTCTTCTCCTGCTCACAGAAATGCTAATTGCTTCCCAAAGTTCAGCTCCAAAGCCCCTTCTTCCATTGAAGTTTTGCCATCCCCACCCTCACAAAAACAGAATCACTCTATAACCTTTGTAACATAGGATTTGTACCTCTCAAAGTACGGACTTTACTGTTACTACTAACCTTCAGGACTTCTCCACCACTAGGTCTTCTTACTCGCTCTGTATCTTTTCCCAACATTAAGAACGTTTTGCAAATGGTGAGTACACAGACATGTGAAGTGAGGCACGTGATCCATTGGTGCCTATAACGGGGTACACAACCCCGTCCTTTGTGCCCCATTCCTTTGCTGCTTGGAATCCCTTTCCTTCTCTCTTTCCTATATGCCCTAAACATTAATCTCATCCTTTCTAAAGGGAAAATAAGGACACTAACATATTGAGTGTGTGGGGTGCAATATTCTGTGCTGGGTATTTTATCTTTCTAGAGCCTATTTGCCAAAATATATCAATAGTCTTGGTATTCTCTAATCTGATGATTCTTCTGACGAATTTTTATCCTGCAAAGAGCGGTACAGAACAACTTCTAATCTCTAGACCAAACAGCAGGGGATTGGTTAAATAAATCATGGTATGCTTACATGATCAAATACAATGTAGCTATGAAAAATCATGGTATAGTGCAGGTTTTCCCAACTGGCACTACTGGCCTTTGGGGATGGGTATTTCTTTGTAGTGAGAGGCTGCCCTGTGTGCTGTAGGAAGTTAGCAGCCTTCCTGGCCTCTACCAACTAGATGTCCTCAGTGGTGATGATAAAAATGTTTTCAGACACAAATGCCCCCTGAAGTCATGGTGGCAGACAAAAATTACTCCAGATGGAGAACCACTGCTTTAAAGTAGTCTATGCACAGAATAGGCATAATACACTAAGTAGAAAATGTAGTTATAAAACATACAGTCAGTATGACTACATTATTTTAAAAAATACAAAACAAAAAGATGAGTGTGTGTCCGTGCACACGTGTTTGTGTGTCAGAAAGAGAAAGAGCGCTTTACTTAAAGAAGGTTATTTTCTCCAAAAATGACTGCTCTGAAAGTGAAGGAAAACACTTGTTATATTTCTGTATTACAAAATGTTGCCCAGAAGTCAATCTCCCTGTCAAGCTATCCTACCCCTCAAAGATCATTCTGCAAAAGCTGAGAACTCACAGAGTTAGGGCATTCTGCTGGGATGGGACCTCATGCATAACACTGTTCAGTAGTCAAGAGAAAGATAAGTGAAGTTCAATTTGCATTCCAGTTTACATAGTAATTAGCGACATCTACTACCATACATATTTGCTTTCTGTTTTCTCTCAGTTTTCTTTAGAAAAATAAATGTGTGAGATTTTGCTAGATTTGAAATTTTTTTTTAAAGATTTTATTTATTTACTTGACAGACAGAGATCACAAATAGGCAGAGAGGCGGGCGGGGGTGGGGGGGAAGCAGGCTCCCACTGAGCAGAGAGCCCAATGCAGGGCTCGATCCCAGGACCCTGGGATCATGACCCAAGCCGAAGGCAGAGGGTTCAACCCACTGAGCCACCCAGGTGCCCCAGATCTGAAATTTTTTGAATGGAGTCTTAATTACTGGAGTTAAGACTCAAGTGTAATAACATATTTGGATAAAATTCAAGTAAGCTGTTTTCTGTTTAAATTCTACACTTAATGGAACTTGATTGAAATAGAAATATCCAAAAAAAGTATTTATGATATACCTGTGTTCTGCAATTCTGTGAAGTTTAGCAATGTGGGTCAATGAAGAGATATATCCCCTGGATTGCATGGGAAAATAAGCCAACACGGTATGTTGTTCACTGTTGTGCCCTTGTATGAAGGCACATGGTAGAAGCTCCCATGTATTTAATGAATGAATGAATGCTACACATATGCTAACTCTGGGTGAGGCACCTACATATACAGTACCTCATTGACCTCCATACCCAAACAATTCTATGATGTAGGTATTGATATTCCTATTCTACAAATGGAAAAACTGAGGCCTTAAATGCTAACAGAAACACAGATGTGAGTAACTAAAATAACTTTGTATCAAATCTGAACTTTTACTTTCCTTTTTTGTATGGGACTTAACAATCAACAGTGCTACAAAACCCATCAATAAGCTTTTAAGGTTAGCTTTCTTATAAAGCCTCAGAATATGGTAACGTTGCAGAGAGACATTCCACAGCCATCTATATAAGCACAGCCTTTATGTCTCCAGGGACTGTAAATTATACAACGCTAGAGGTCAGTGCCTCAAGCAAGGACAGCTGCGTCTCTAGGAAGAAGAAGGAGGAGGTAAGTGAGCAGAGAGAGAGTGAGAGCACAGAAGCAAGAGCGGAGAGCAAGGAGAGAAGGAGAAGGAGCAGAAGAGGAAGGGTAAAGGCAGGCCAGAAGTCAGAACACTAGCACTTTTCTCTGCAAGGTGGAGAGGAGCACAAGCCTGGTGAGTGCTATTAGTCCAGTCACCCAGATGTGAGAAAACAAAAGTGGGGCCTTTCCTCATCCTCAACACTCCAGCCTATGCAATCCACCAACCCAAATTCTGATCATGTACACCAAAACAAAACAGAATGAAAGGAAACACACTGTATATTTAGAGGCTGTCAATAGATTTCTTTAGACCAAATACTTCTTAAATCAAGTTTAACTCCTACTGAAAGACTAAAAGGACAACGTCTATTCATTCAAATACTGGTAAATGGATCTTCCTGTACAAGGGAACTATCTTAAAAAATAGCTTTGTCAAAATACTGCCAGAAATACTTTATAAAAAAAACCTAAAGTAAAAAAAAAAAAAAAGCCTAGCTATGTGTTTAAGTTATTTGGTTAGGAAAACTGGAGCTTGAACAGTTAATACAGAAACGAAACACATGTAGGTAGAGTTCTTTGAAATCCAAATCCACATATCTGAGGTAAGGCTTCCCAGTTTTTAAGGCACTTACACAATTTTCTCTAGTCCTTGCATTATAGCCTTATGAAGTAAGTAGGAAATATGTCATTATTTTATTTTGAAGAGACAGGCTCAAAGAGCTAAGTAACTTTTGAATAAGTTCCAAACCACTGAAGGGTAGAATAAAAACTCAAAATTAGGGCTTTAGGCTTTTTGATATGTACTCTTCTAATTTTCCACTTTGACAATAGTGAAAAAGACACATGTGAACCCAGGAACTGGTATTTCTTTAAACCATGATCTAAACTGCCATATAGCTACCCGAATCATAGTAAATATTCTTAGGTTTATGGCGTAAGTTTGTAAGAAGACTAAACACTTAAGGATAAGTAAGTTCAGGTCATCCTTAATTTCTGAATGTTACTTATGAAGAGAGAAAGATGGAGGACAGAAGGAGGAAAAGCGAGAAGAGGCCAAGGCTTCCCTTAGCTAGGATACTCAGAAAGTATTCAACGAGAAATGGAACCCCAAAATAGCTGAGTTTCTGACGTCTTTAACTCTAGCTTTCAAAAGGGCCTAGAATTTTATCTGTACTGCACGATCCTCAACATATTTACTTCAGATATTTTGTGTGAAGCCTTTCAAAGGACTGAATTTCTTACAAATAGCTTCAGAAATGCTTTAGAAAGTATGACAGCTAGTCCGATCCACTCTTCTAAAAAATTCCTTTAAAATTTCCTACCACTTTTAAATCTGTTTAGGGGACTTGGGGATATGCCCGTTTCAAAAATCTTATTTCAGCTGACAGTGCTAGGGCTTTTTTTCAATGAAACAGATTTTCATGCTCTCTAGTTTTACCACAGTTTGGCTTGAGTCAAACTTTTCTCTATTGCCTATCCCAGCATTTCCCAAGGTGTGTACTGAGGACCACAGTCATTAATAAGCATTAATGTAAATAGACAAAAATGAAGAAAATCTTAACAATGTATAAAGAAGCCCCTCATCTTGAAAAGTCACAGTGGAGATTAGCATATTAAATGCTCTAAGAAATTCTGTACTAAAGAAAAATACTTATTTTTGCTTGGTCCATCTCATCACATTTATTTGATTTGTACCCACTATAATAAGAATATCTTGAAATATCGACTTGGTTACACTACGTCATTTTTGATGAAACCCAACTCAGTATAAGTCACACAATGTAAAGCCCAGTATATATTTTACTGATACATATATGATATCATATTAATCTTATTGAACAGTACTTGTTTGGAGGAAGGGTATTAACATTACTTACACTGAGAGAATTATTGATTAGCTTATTTTGTTTTTGAAGGAGCTTCCTGGCCAATTAAAAACGCCAATCAAAGGAGATAAGGCCTAGACTGACTACACATTTTTGAATATTGAAATGCAGTGCTAACACCAGTTTAATACCTTTTATCTTTAAATGCTAATTTCTCCAACTGGCTTCTCCAAATTATATCATCCTCTGTTTTATTGAAGAACATCAGCTTCACTTTCCTTAAAAGAAAAAACAACAACAACTCAAAAAGAACTATTTCGATTACATTTAAAATATGCATGAATGGAAAAGTCTTAACATAAAGTGGCATGAAATGTTTTCTTTAATGACAATTAGGTAACCAAAAGTATCCAAAATAAAAGAATCAAGTTAGTAAAACAGCTAGGACTGGAGGACATAGGGTAAGAAATGATAAATGAGGGAATGAGCATATATCCATTAAGGTCCACTGAGTAATTAATTTAGAAGACCTTATACTAATCTAACAGCCTCACAAAGGATAGTAATTAAAGATAAAATTACATACCTGAGACTGGGTATGTTAGTCAAAGCATAATTCAGTATTTTAACCATTGGTGTGAAGCCTGTTCCAGCTGCCAATAAAAAGAGATCTTCTAATTCTTGGAACTGGGATGTTTTAAAATTGCCCTCAGGATTGCTTATGGAAACAGAATCTCCTAAACAATGAAATATAAACTAAATCAGAAAAAAAAAATCAGGGAAACTGAAGTTAAGCTAGTTGCATTTTGAACACTGATGAGTAAAAGTGTGAAAGCATAACTTTCAGACTATTAATCTTAAGTCTTTAAAAATGTGTAAGGAGTTTTGAGAATACTCATTAATGTCCCCAAGTATACTTGGATTGTATCATTCTAAACAAATTAATAATGCTCATTTCCCATCATTATTTTCCCAAACCATCTGGAGTATCTAATTTACAAACTACTGACAAGCATTTAAATATAATTTATCAGCAGAAAATTGATCGCTAAACTAAACTATAAGCACCTCAAAAGCAAAGTCCAAGTATACCTGCCTTGTACACTACAAGGTGGAGAATATATACTCAACTACTTTCATATTGATTCTTAGCCAGAGCAATAAAACTAGGAGAGAAAACTGAAATAGAAATGTATTCTATAGTCATACTTCAGTAAACGTGCTAACTTCACCTCCATCAAATCTTTGAAAAGACCTATTGATTAGAAAAGTTCTTCTGAATTTAATGCCTATAAAAACAAAGACCAGAAACCATACTTAGAGCATGCTACTTCACAATCTAGAATAAGAATATTCGAGAAAAATTATTTGCAGTGAATTTGATATAATCACTATGTACCACTCATATAAGAGAACTGCCTTTAGGACATTTCAGAGATTTCCAATGTAATTTTAAAAATAAAAAAAAAATAAAGCTAAACATTTAAAAAATTTCAAATACTTTTCTTCCCCTCCCCAATGCTCATAAATCTTCCTTCTTGTCCATAGCAGGATAGTAAGAATCCTGCAGTAACTGATGAATTAAGTATTATAAAGGAACAGAAGCTCCCTGTTCTAGTTTAAAAGGACCGTAAGATCAGAATATCTTCAGGAAAAAGTCAGTCGGTTTTTTACTAAAGATGCCTCAAAGAATGATGCTAGCTTGAGAACTTTTGTCAGCACGCCAGTCCTCCCAATGTCAGAAAACTGATTAGACTCAGGCAAGGGGCCCGATTTTAATCAAGTTCACAAGATACTAAAGTAGACCTGCCAGAACAGTGACTGATTTACGGAAGGTTCTCTGCACCCAGTGACCTGAACCTTACACACCCCAACCAGGGCATCTCATTCCCAGGAGCAGGGCATTTGGAGGGCCAAAATCATCATTAAAGAGTTGCTTGGTGAAATGGAATTGAAACAAAGAAGTGGATAATTTCATAGGGGAGCTCATTTAGGCCGTGATGAGGCTTCGTGAGTGATCACTACCCTCTAAGTGGCACAAGTGTTTGTGCTATGTCTAGCTCCCCTGGATGAAGCTGAAAAAACCACTGATCTTGTTCTTTGGGCTTTCCCTTTCCACACTCTAGGCTAATTCTCCACCCTGCACTGTTTACATAGTCTCTATAATTAGGGTATAATAACACGGGTTCACTTTCCACAGGCTGTGTTACAGTCATGTGTCCATCTACCACAAGAGGAGGGTCATTTTCACTAGATTTGCAGGCATTCCAAGATTCTTTAGGCTCACATTTGACTTATGTAATCAAAGAGGACTAATCACACCCACTATGTAAAGACTGGCTTAACGTTCATAACACGACAGATTTTCTTTATTTCCAAATTTTAGTGAGCTACTTCACTGGTACCTCGATGTTACTGGTAATGTGTTAGAAACGAGAAGAGCACTTTTACTATTAAACAAAAGGCAGTGAAAAGTTGCAGATGCAGAAAAAGGAACAGGGGGTCTTGAAATCTTACTAGATTTCATGATAGTCTTTTTTATTAATTCTTTCAAAGTACATTTATTGAGAGTCTATTATGTGCCAATTGTCATGCTAGGTATAGGAACTAAAAGGCAAGTTAAGACAATCTTTACCCTCAAATCCAAAGTTCTGTAAAGAAGGAATGTTATTTTTTCTTATCCTAGAGCTATGAACACAGTGTTAGTTACTGAGGGATTCAGGAGAAAGGAGGCTTCATAAAGGACGTGATATTTTGTTTGGGTCTTTAAAGAAAAGGCTACCCAACAGGTAGAGAAAGGGATGATGGGCATCCTGTGTGAGGCACTTGCATGTATCTATGAATGAGGACAATAACCTTGTGGAACTCTGAGTAACATTCACATGAGTAGTTACGGCAAGAGATGAAGCTGGACAGATCATGAAAGTCTGTGCTGAGAGATCATGATGTGCAGAGGACTTCATCAGTCAAGTAGTGAACACCCATGAGAAGCTTCAAAGCTGGAGAGCAACCTGATTAAATCTATCCTCAGGGCAGTTTGGAAAGGCAGACAAACAGAAAGAGAAAGATACTGTTAAAGGCAACTGAGAGAGAACAGTTACAGGTCATGAGAGAAACGATGAAGGGTGGATCTGAGAGGGTGGCAGAAAGGATAGAAAAGAGAGAGTAAAAAGTCACTGCAAGGTGGACTCCCTAGAACTTAGTGGCGGACTGGACTGGGAAGGAGAAAATGGGCTCAAGGATGACTCAAGCCTGCAGACTGGGTCAAAGATGACCCAATTATGCTGAAGAATGCGGGAGTAAGGATAGGTTGGGTGTGACAAAGAGAACATAACTTTGGTCGTAGACATGTTGAGTTTCATTATTTTATGGACTTCCACATGGAGGTAACTAGAGGACGGTATAACACATGATCCAATCTAGAACACAAATGAGGTTTAAAAAAGAATACTAACCAATCTGAAGATGATCAAGCTCTGGTGTGAAGAGTCCATCAGGATAGATTTTGATCAAAAAGTAGATGTATTTATTGTTGAGAAGAACTGGTTCCTTGAACTCTGAGAGTAAGAAATCAGATACAGGTGTATATGGCTTCACAATTTCAGTACCTAGAAAAAGTCATGACAAAGAAATTCAATTCTAAAAATCTCAAAAGCTCTGAATAAAGATGAAACATACTGATTTTATGATGCTATCAGTACATACTTAAAACTGTATGTGTATACTGATTTTATGATGCTATCAGTACATACTTAATCTAATGTGTATATAATTCTATATATATTTTATATATGTGTGTGTGTGTGTGTGTATCCCAAGCCTAAGCACGCTGAAATAATTTACACAAATCGATACTTTACCCATCATATAAATACTGTATGTTTATTAAGCGAGGTATAAGATGATAGGGATTTATGGTAATAAACTTAGACAACCATCTGTTCTATCAGTATATAAACTTTGTAATGGGCTATGAATAAAAAGGCATCAAAAGTTTACACAGAGATGTAAGAAAGTACTCACATAATAACTTTAATCATGTACCAAATTTTAACAAGGGTTACTGATGGCCACAGGGATCATTTGGGTTGAGAAAGGGAAGAATTTCACTTTTTACTTTATATATTTTGAATTGTTTTAATGTTTTAATACATGATATGTTACTTTGGCAACTGAAGGAAAAAGATATTAATCCAACTACCTCTAAGAATATAATATTTTTAAAAAAACAGGGTAATTTTAATAAGAATTCATGTTATATTTTAGCTAGCCAAATTCCATATGAAGAGGAGTCACCACACATTGAAAAGACCATTTTTTTAATGTGACTCCTTGACATATATAGAATTAATCTACATGTAAATTCTAATCCATCGACAATAACTATGCTGGGGAGCATACCAGCTATGGAATGACACCCTGGCACTGGTGATGATGATGGGAGGAACATCCCAGCGCCATGGTAATATGGTGTACCGACCAAGTCAGCTAGACTGACTGAGACTGATGTGAGAATGTGACCTTCTGCAGCTCCAAAAGGCCAAGAAAACGTTAGACATGGTTAAGGGCATTTAAAACAAGAACATAAGGTAACTTCAGGATGAAAATGAGGGGAAAATTTCCCAGTGAAATCTTTACAGAGCTTCTTATCCCAGGGGCATGTGTAAGGAAATCATTTATAATCATCTACTCATTTTGAATTTCATAGATTCAACTCCATAAATGACCCAAGCAGACATGGTTACTAAGAGATATTGGCATGTGTTTCTAGTAGTTTCCCCCCACAGGACCACTGGGAACTGCCTCATCTCTTCCCTTGAGGGTTCTGTGAGGAATATATCCCAGTGCTGATGGAACCCTCTCTCCCCAACTAGCGGCAGTATCTTTGTTCTCCACATTGCATGGTGTGGCTATGGCTCCAACACATTGGAACGTTGCATTTACAAACCTAGAATTGGACTATCACTCAATCAGCTGCCAGAAACACATATTAATAACCTAAGCAGTTATTTCCTAAAAGATTAGTACTGATTTGGAACTGCTTATCAATAAAGAAAATGTTTCCCCAAAGCCTCTATTTACCTTACCTGTAATAGTTAGCTTGAGGTAAACATGTTGCCCAATTGGCACCTGGAGATGAGCGCTTGGTGGTAGCATCAAGCAGAAGAGCTTCGTATCATGAGTAACACCTTCCTTGGAAATTAACTGGCACTTTCTATAGTACAAACCTAGAAAGCGATTCATTTTCTCTTATTGATGAATAAATTAAGTAAGAAGTAACACCAGACCCACTAAGTGAAAGCCCAGATTCAGCTTCTATGCTTTTGCAAGCTTGAATTTCACTAAAATGCCTATGTACTTTAAAAATTCATCAGGAGTCTGAAAATCTTACAGTTAGAATTTCATTTTATTTCCTGAGATATCTATTTTCTAAAACCTGTCAATACTTCAGTAGGTTGAAAAACAAACTCTACTGAGTCTTATTTCCTCATGTCTAATTACAGCATATTATAAGTATTACATTCTAAGAAATTAAAACCTAACTTATTTCTTCATCAATTTGCTTTTTACATAATTTCATCTTTTAAGCCTCATGTTCACAGTTACATAAATATATTAAGAGATGTAAAAAAAATTTGATAATCAACAAATTTACATTCTAAAGTCTTTTCTTACAGAGTGGTCTTGAACTTTAAGTATTTAACATTTAACAATATTAAGACTATTAAATTTAGAAATACTTCTTTGATAAATCCAGGAAAAACAAACAGTCTATTTCTCTGTTTGTGTATGAATTATAGAACATTTTAACTGTCAAGAAATGATTAAAATTAAAAAATGAACTTTTATGTTTAAGGGTGTACATTCTCATTACCTGGAAAATTAATTTTTTTAAAGATTTTATTAATTTGAGAGAGAGCACACAGACAGAGAGGGAGAGGAAAGAGCAGACTCCCCACTGAGCAGGGAGCCCAATGTAGAGCTCGACCCCAAGACCCTGAGATCATGACCCGAGCTGACGCCCCACTGACTGAGCCACACAGACACCCCTACCTGGAAAATTAAGTGAAAAATGAAAATTCCCGATTTGTGCTACTAATATACAAATAAACAAAAAGGAACAAAGTGTTTCTATAAATACTGAAAATACTTGAAATTAATATCCCAAGCTCAGGAAATATATACTATTTTTATACAGAGCAAAATAATACCATTTAGGTTAGAAGAACTTGTTATAGAAATTCTGAAAGCATTAATAGTTTCACTTACAGAACTCCTGTAGACCTAAAGAGCATGCCAGACTACGCTGATAATATTGGTTTGTTTTGTTATTTCCTCTCTTACAAAACAGCATTTATAGAGATGGAAAGGGATTAACTCTGATAATGTATTTCTTTTCTTTTTTTTTTTTTTTTTGGGCCACATCCACGTTTTTATTTAGTTTCTAACCTCCATTAACACTAAGTTAATATTGCAGAAAATAGACACATTTGGAAATTGATCTGAAAAACCAGAACCCATTGGAACAGAAACATGGAAAGTCCCAATGAGAACGACTGTGTGATACTTTGTGTTTGAAAGGCACTTCTCCCTTATCTGATTAGTGTTCATGATTAGCCAACTGTTCCACGTTTCTCGTCTGCCCTCTGTACCGTCCATGTAACAAGTAGGAAGGGTTCTAGCTCCGGCTGTGAGCACATGGGAATTCTCTAGAAACTTTGTTCTGTATCCGAGCCCACTGGAGAGCTGGCAATGGCTGGATTCCTCACAGGACAGATTCTCAGGAAGCCTTGACCATTCGTGGTGGGGCTCCCGGGAGCAAAAAACAGACGCAGCGGCCCCACAGCAGGAATTCCAGTGAAGGTGAAAATATGGGCTCCATCGCTCACATAATAAAAAGAAATGGTGCCAAGATTCATGTCCAAGAAAATCCCTAGTCAGTGTAAGTGGGGGCTCACCGAGAGAACAGTCACAGGCCTGGTGCTGGCTTGGAAGAGATCTCCTTTTCTCAAGCCCACTGTCCAGAAGCCAAGTTCTACGGACAGCAGAATGGGCCCTTGTCGGTCAGCGGAGTCTCTGCAAACACCCACGTCCCATTTCTTGCTCGTCCCCATGTCCACCTCCTGGTAGTGGTGGCCAGAGGGGAACCCAGGGGAGCCCAGGACGCAGAGAGCATAGTCGAATCTCTCGGCTCTGGCCCTCCGGTTCTGTCTGGAATACCCACAGCGGACACTCCTCAGGTCCTCAGAAACGATGAGGTAGTGGTTGGTGGTGTCAACCTCCAGGGTCACCTCCACGTGACCTTGTGCATGTTTGGGTTCTTGTGCAGAATGGCTTTCTGCTGGGGCTCCAACTCCCTGATCCTCAAAACCAGCCTCCCAAGATGGGTGCCGGGCCAAAGGTCCTTCTTCCAAGAGAGCACGGAGAGCACGGAGGAGGAGGGGCACCAGAAACCCTCCCCGCTGGGCTCCCTCTGCAGTGAGTCGAAGCAGCAGAGGCAGCAGGTGAAGCCACACTTCAGGTACATGTTCGTCTCCAGGTAAGTCAGGCACACAGGACACCTGCTTGTCTCTTGCAAGTGTGCGGCCATGACCACTCAGCCCTGCTCTGGCCCCAGTTCTCCCGCTGATTGCAGTTCTCGGATAATGTATTTCTTATCTTAATTATTCCCTCTTTTTTTTATTTAATTAAAAATATTTAAGTAGGTAAAGATTGACTCCAGATCTTAGGAAGTAAATGCCCAACACCTAATAATGGTTTGTGGAAAACTGAAATTCATTCATAATCCTAAGAAATCTCTTCTTCCCTTGTCCCTTTGGATCTTAAAGACCCTGGTCACTAAATCTTTCCACCTGCCCCCTTGGTAGCTCAGTATGCAGATGAATTTAGAGTGCAGCATTGCACACCGAAACCAAGGGGCATTACTGAAGTCACCTCATTCTAGCGCCAGGGCATAGCTCAGACTAAAGGAACGACTGTAACATTATCCTAAAACACCTAATCAGTATTAGACTGACAATGGGATCAGTGGACACAGGCTCACCTAGGAGGAAAAATGAAGGTTTGAATGATCTCCTTGTCCCTTCCTTTCTGGGACCCAGAGTGAGAACACAATCAGAGACCCACATACTATATGTCTGAACATTTAAAAGTTATAAGTCAGATGAATAACTGTTAAATAAAATATGTTCTATGCTGTATCTTGAAATAGACCTTTGAGGGCTAGGTTCAAATTCAGGATTCCTGAACTCCTGAGTTCTATACAGGAAGAGGGCAGAGGGATGAGAGCTGTACCCCCAACTGACTGGCTATCGCCTTCCCCCTACCCCTTCTTCTCTCACCTCAGGCTCTGTCTGATCCTGAGTGGAGCCTTAACGCGGGTATGGACACACTAGCCCATGTTTAAGCTCATCCTCTTGCTTTCCTCATAAACAGCCTTGGCCTCTCCTTGAATGCAAGTGGATTTGGGGCCATCTGAGCAGGAATTCTGGGTTCCAGATACCTAGAGTGCAGCTGCTGAAGGAGAGGGTGAACTGAGGTGGACATTTCTTGGCCTTACATACTTCTCATCCTGTCCGAGGGTGTGGGACCAGTAGCTCTCTTACAATGACATTGAACGCATGCCCTTCTGAAACACGCTACTGCTAGATGAAAGGTTCACATTCTGACCTTCAACTCTAGGGTTTGCCAGAAAGGATTTGCTACACGAGGTATGCATCTCTTTATTTACATTTCAAACACAATGAAAGCCCGGGTTACACTAATTTACTAACACTTCTTGTTAAGTTCATAGAGTATCCTTGCTATTTAACACCCAAGAGATAATTTCAACATCTTGCCTATTAGTCTGCCATAATTTTAAAGAACATCCAGGTTTTAAAAGTTTAGGAAACATTGAAGAAAGTTTTCATCTTTTAATTATGCCGAGGAGAGAGATGGCACAGACAGACAGCTGTGAAACATATGAGGAGAAAAGACCAGGGAGGAGACATGCTGACTACTTCAGGCCGCATGGTGCCATTATTTAAGTGTCAAGTTTCTGGCTTTGTAAGCATAAATAATTATATAAGAAAATAAGAAACTGAAATAAATATAAGATGGTGAAACAGAAGCATAAGACAAAAAAATTTCTGTCCCAAACACCTAACTTCTCTTAATAACACACATATGATATTACTCACAGTAATAAATATTAAGGATAACATGATTAATTTGGGCATACTCTTTTCTTCTGGTTGAAAAGAGATGGTATTTTTCCTCCTAAAGAATAGAATTTCACAAGGCTCAAGTCTAGACAAAGTCTTCAGTGGGAGAGAGAACACACAAAGAACCCTGATTACGAGTCCACACTGCCTTCCATCTGGTCTTCCACTCCTACTTGAACTTAGTACACTTTTTTTTTTATTAACATATTATATATTATTTGCCTCAGGTACAGGTCTGTGAATCATCAGGCTTACACATTTTGCAGCACTCACCATAGCACATACCCTCCCCAGTGTCCATAACCCAGCCACCCTACACATCCCTGCCCACCCAGCAACCCTCAGTTTGATTTGTGAGATTAAGAGTCTCTTATGGTTTGTCTCCCTCCCCAGTCCCATCTTGTTTCATTTTTTCCCTCCCAAACCCCATGACCCCCTGCCCTGCCTCTTAAGTTCCTCATATCAGACCCCTCACCCTGCCTCTCAGATTTCTCATATCAGAGAGATCATATGATAATTGTTTTTCTCTGATTGACTTACTTCACTTCGCATGATACCCTCTAGTTCCATCCACATCATTGCAAATGGCAAGATTTCGTTTCTTTTAATGGCTGCATAGTATTCCATTGTATTTATATACCAAATCTTCTTTATCCATTCATCTGTTGATGGACATCTATGTTCTTCCATAGTTTGGCTATTGTGGACATTGCTGCTATAAACATTTGGATGCAAATGCTCCTTTGGATCACTAAATTTGTATCTTTAGGGTAAATACCCAGTAGTGCAATTACTGGGTGGTAGTGTAGCTCTGTTTTAAACTTTTTGAGGAACCTCCATGCTGTTTTCCAGAGCGGCTGCACCAGCTTGCATTCCCACCAACAATGTAGGAGCATTCCCCTTTCTCTGTATCCTTGCCAGCACCTGTCGTTTCCTGACTTGTTAATTTTAGCTATTCTGACTGGTGTGAGGTGGTATCTTACTGTCGTTTTTTTGTTTTTGTTTTTGTTTTTGTTTTCAGCATAACAGTATTCATTGTTTTTTCACCACACCCAGTGCTCCATGCAATCTGTGCCCTCCCTAATACCAACCACCTGGTTCCCCCAACCTCCCACCCCCCGCCCCTTCAAAACCCTCAGGTTGTTTTTCAGAGTCTGTAGTCTCTCTTGGTTCACCTCCCCTTCCAATTTCCCTCAACTCCCTTCTCCTCTCCATCTCCCCTTAGTACACTTTTAAAGCACCTATACACTCTACTTTCCCTACTAGAAAAAGAGGCTTAGAGAAGTTAAATACTTATGTAGAGGTTGAGCTCTGCTCTCACAGAGTAGCTGGAGAAGACGTGGGAAGAGGCAAGATGTGATTAAGAGTTTCTTGCCCCAGTTCATAGGCCTTGTTCAAAAAATATGAGAAGCCACTGTTCTAGACTAGCTTATAGTTTGGTGTCTTCCTCCCTGCTTTAACCACGTCAGTTCAAGAATAAATATTTACAGACTATCCTTCCACCCTTTACAACCTCCTACTAACTATTTAATGTACAAATTAAGGAATCAGTTCAGCAAGTCAAAATTCATCCCAGGTATTTCTCTTCTTGAACATTTCCATTCTCTACTGCTCTCATCAACTGTACTTTTTCTTAGCACTCATTACTACTGTCCATCACCTAAATGTCATTTACCTACCTCCTAATTTGCAATCTACCTTTATTCATTTATTCCTCCAAGATTTTCTGGAACCAATGTAGGGCAACCAATTAGTGGGAACTACACACTTAAAAATGCAATCCATGGAAAAGAAACAACCCCAAACATACTAACATCTATAATAGTTAAAAATGTATTTATGTACATACCTAGATATATCCACATAGGAAAAAACACAATCTATAGCCATTCAATAAAATACACATTCCACTTAGAATCTGTCACAATTCACATAGCAGGGGCCAGACTGACTTAGCGTTGTTAGCTATTTCCGCCAAGACAGTGATCTTGATGAGCAATGAAGCTGACTGCAGGGATGATGTCCAGAACACTTAAGTATAAACTATTTCCAAGCACTGTAAAATGTTTAACATTTTGACTACTGATAAAATAATTCAAACTTATGAAGTTATTAGAATATCTTCCTATACTGAAGATGCAACAAAGTTGGAATATTACTCATAAAAGAATTACATAACTGCACTTATTTTGTTGTTTTTAAAAAATTATTGAGGCTTTTCACTAATTTTGATAAAGCTTCCACTTAATCTCTAGTAGTTTAGTTTTAATATCCTCACTCAAACCACTTTGTATATATGAATAAGAACACAGAGGCTTCTGGGTGGTTCAGTCAGTTAAGCATCTGACTCTTGATTCGGCTCAGGTCATGATCTCCGGGTCATGAGATCGAGCCCCACACTGGGCTCTGTGCTAGGCATGAAGTCTGCTCAAGATTCTCTCTCTCTCTCTCGGGAAAAAAAAAAAAAAAAAGAATACATCCACAACTTGTTGTCAAACACTAAGAATGATAAATAACTGTGGACACATGTCTATTCATATTTTAGAATAAAACACAATGAAACAGAATGCTCAAACACTGAGAATTTTCATACATAATTGTTAAATTAGTTTTATCAAATCGACAGGAAAGCACAGATTCCTTCTTGTTTCATATTAAGATGTTTTACTACCTCAGACTGATGGGAAGTAAATCTTCCAAGGTGAGGATTTTATGGAGTTAAACTAGGAGAAAGGCAGCTCTTTCTCCAAGACTAGATTGAGTGGAGTTTTAGATAACACACCATTTAGCAAGATTGTCATGAAATCTGAACACTGCTATACCTAACACCTTTCGTGTCTTGTTCTGTAACTAATAATGCAGCCAACACTGTATACTCCAGTGCCTGAATCCCCTGCATTCTAAGGTCGTAAACCTCTTCCATTTTATTTTTTAATACAGTAATTTTTTCTCACTCAATTAGATCCTGCCCCATCTAGTCTGTGTTTCTTCAGATCTCACATTTGGGTCATTCTAACAGAGATGAAAAAAGACAGCAAGATGCCAAAGCACTGTATGGTTACCGAGTTTGTGACAACTCCATGCGTGCTGGGCAGAGGAGATAACTGAAGACAAAGAAGCACACAGAAGTTTTTCTTTGCTACTTGCAAAACTTCTTCATTTCTTGTAATTTTAAATGGTTATTTGGGGCAGCAAAGAAACATGGATGTACAGGCAAAGACTGGGGAGAGGTGTGAGGGTGGCTCTTCTGACCCCAGCAAGAAAATTTGTTCCATAGCGGGCAAGCAGCTTGCCTGCAGAATCACAGGCCCCACAAAAAGGCTCAATTAAACGATTGCTTACAGTGTGTGTCCACAAGCACATTTATGAGCACAGATAGTACCTCGGTGTGTGAGCACACACGTGTGTGTGATATCTGCAGTTAAGAAGCCATTACGACAGTATAGGTCAAACCATGCAAAACTGTCAGCTTTCTAGGTTAAAAATAGTAAAATACGAACAATTTCACATAGTTCAACTTAGATTAAAAAGACTAAAGTTACATACATATATTTAACATAAAGGTTTATAAGTGGCTGCTGACTTCAAAATTGTGACAAAATTTTTTAAACTCTTCTTTACAATTTTGTATCCTGATGTTCATTTACTGAGATGTTTGTTGGCAAATCTATAAAACTAATTCTGTCTCATGATCAAAGGCCCCACAGTAAAGGCAACTACAACTAAAATAAAATTTTAGGTTGGCTATAGAAATAGTAACCCAATTACCTATCAGTTGTGTGTGTGCACACACACACACAGACACACACACGCACACAACTATTCACTTATAATAGTAACTTCAGGGGGGAAAAATGAGAAGGAAACAACTTAAAAATGGTAATCTAATTCCACTGATATGGTTTATGTTATCACCTGTTACATTTGGATTAAAGGTAAAAACGAAGTAGTTTCTCTTCTCTAATTATTTTCTTTGTTTTATTTTAAATCTTTAGTGTAAGTAAATTCTGAATTTGACATGAGAAGGTATTGCATTAAAAGTTTTAGATTTACATGTTTATTTTCAAAACTTCATTTAGCTAAGAAATTTTAATAAGAGGAAGCCAGTATGCTAGTATTACCTAGGACCACGTGACAGACTATAAACATTTGATATTACTGACAGCAAGTTAATCATAATAATTTGATAGAAGTATTCAGCTTTACTAGTGACTAATCAACCATTTCTGTCATGATTTAAGGAATGGAAAGAACAAAGAAGAAATTACCTTTGCTAATTCAGTCACATAAATAAATGCCTCCCCTAAACTCCGAGTCATTTTCCAAAGTGGAAAACCTAATTCAATGAAAAATACCCACATTGCTCCAATTTCAAATAAGAAAGCTAAAACTTAACTGTGGGGGTTCATGACTCAAGAAAAAATTTATGGCAGAGATAAAGAGTTCATGGGAAGCCTCGGGAAATTACTGAGAAAACCTGAGTGATGCCTACTCTAACAATTTCCAAATGGAGGTAACCCTTCATTCTTAGTATCATTTATTTCTTGGACTTAGCTTTTATCTGGTTTGCTATGATTTTTTCAATCACTAGATAGATACTATCAGGGCAAGAGATTTCACTTTAATAATACCTCTTTTCATTGCCACAGTCTTCTATCTATTTTCTTCTGATCTGCTGGATCATACTCTTATTTCTCTATGTTATCTCTCTCTTCCTAATACCACAAAATTCAGACCTCTGCTCCTATAAAAGAATTCTATTTGGCCTTTCCCCACTTGTGGCTTACATTTTTCTTTCTCTACAACTTGCAAAATGCCTGGCACAATAAATACCTAGTAACAATCTGAAGCTCTTCCTAGAAAACCATTCCTAGTTCTTGTTATTTGTTTGAAAATTATTTTCACAACATTGCTGGAAATTCACCTCTTTCAGGGAGTGGCTCTCAACGAAACTCATCTGCATCTGTTTGGTTGGGGTTACCCTGGAATATGCTCAGTCTGTATTACAGAACTTGTTCTTGTTGGTCTGTTGCTTTATAAAAAAGTATTCTTCAATCTCATGTCAGTGTGTGTTCTTTCACTTGGGAAAATAATTAGCACAGTGCCTAAAACAACTTTCTACTCACAGTGGCTATGCAAATTAATGCTACCTGATAACTTTTCTGAAATTAAATATCCACAATAAAACTTTGTAATTTTAAAAACATTTATAATAATTTTAAATATTTAAAGATGCTAAAGTGAATACATGTAGTTAATTCCTTCTAACTCCCCTAAAATAATAACAAAGGGGTGTGTGTGTGTGTGTGTGTGCACATGTGTGTGTGTGTGTTTGGTTGTTCTTTAAGGCATAAGCCTGTAAGGACATAAAGAATGGAAATAAGAAAAAGCAGCAAAACTTTAAGAGCTGACAAGGCAAAGAAATGACTGGTAACTGACTCAGCAGACTCAATAATGCTGATCTTAAATTAGAAGTAAAGAAAGCCAAGATTTGACTCACTTGTAACAAAAAATCCCTGAAGGCTCAGAAATTGGCAGGACCAATTATATCTGAAATCAGAGTGAAGCTGGAGCTGAAACCACTTTCTGGGTGAAAGTTCATTTAAGAAATCTAGATGCTCCCACCTCCACCTTTGCTCAAGTCTTCCCCTACTTAGCATAGCCACATGACTAACTTCTCCTATTCTGGGAAAATGTTAGAAGTGTACTCTCTAGAGTGGGTAAAACAAAGGGTCTCTGGATTGGGTATATGTTATAGGCTGAATTGTGTCCCCCTCAATTTTCCTATGTGGAAGCTATAACCCCCAGTACCTCACAATGAGACTTGGAGACAGGTTCTTTTGAAACGTGAATTAAGTGAAAATGAGGTCATTAGAGGGGGTGATCCCTGATGCAGTGTGATTGATAACCTTGTAAAAAGAGGCAACCGGGGCACAGACACACAGAGGGAAGATCATGTGAAGATGGCCACCTACAAGCCAAGGACAGAAGCGTCAGAAAGAACAGACTCTGCCAACACCTTGATCTTGGACTTCTGGCCTCTGGACTGAGAAAATAAATTTCTGTTATCAGGCCACTCAGTCTGGTACTTTGTTATGGCAGTATTAGCACCTAATACAGTATGCTAGGCAACAAACAAACAAAAGAAATTAAGTTTACAGATACCTAGCCTTCTTTCCCCATAAGACATCTAAAATTCTGGGTGCAAAGTAGGAGACTGTCTATTCTCAAGTCTCTGACAAAATACAGTCATTGAACTTGGGAACAAGAAAACAATCCACCCATACAGTTAATATAACTGTCAATAAGTCACACCCATATTCACAATGTTTCTGTGTACCTTTTAGAGTGACACCCCCAGAAATATGAGCAGTTAATCAAGGATTAGCAGACCTTCAAAGAAAGCATCTAACATGAAAGACAAACAAACAAATGAACTTTGGGGGCACAGGTTACATGGGAAGAGGGAAACTCAAAGGCTCTATCAAAAATATAAGAGAGGCTATTAAGAATAGGATACTAGGGGCACCTGGGTGGTTCAGCTGGTTAAGGGTCCAACACTTGATTTCACCTCAGGTCATGATCTCAGGGTTCTAAGATGGGAGACCTGTGTCGGGCTCCTTGCTAGGCATGGCGCCTGCTTGAGATTCTTTCTCTCCCTCTGCCCCTGCCTACACCACTCTTCCTTTCTTAAGGAGAAAAGAAAAGAAAAAAAAAAAAAGGATGCTAAAACAAAGGAACAGAAATCAAGAGTTCTTAGAAGTTAAAAATAGGACAGTAGAAATGAGTAACTCAGTAGAAGAGCTGAAAGATACAGCTAAAGAAATCACTCAAAAAATAGAACAAAAGGGCAAAATTGAAAATAAGAGACAAAAAAATGAGCTATTTATAAGTTTAAAAGGTTTAAAGTAAGAATACTTCTAGATAGCAAAAACAGACTGTGAAGAGAAGGAAAATGAGTATTTCTCAGAACGGAAGGTCGTAAGTTTCCATAATGAAAACATAGCACAAAGGAGAAAGAGCCAGCATGAGAAAAGAAAACAGACCCATATTAAGGCATATAAAATTGTGAAATTTCAAAATTCTTAGAATAAGGATTTTTGAAAAGAAAATATAGTGCCCATTTACTATGTGAAAATTCATCAGGTAGAACACTTAAAATATTCATCCCTGTCTATAAATGTTACACTAACATTAAAAACCTAAAAAAAAAAAAAAAAAGGAAAAAGGGAAATGAATGAAGAAGGAAATGAATTACATCCTTTAGGAATAAACTGAGACAATGGTTTAGATAAGCAGAAAGACAATAAACATATCTTCCTTAATATAAAAAAATGAGATGTGTATACAAGGTATAAACTTAAACTTGGCCATACACCTTTTATAAAAAGGACCCTGAAAGAGTAAATGGTTGAACAATAGTCTAAGCACAAGTTGGCTTCCCCATTCAGGTATCACTATCTAATAACTTTGTAATGCCTAAGTATTAGGTAGTAGAGGCTAAAATTTAATCTCTATTAAAAAAAGGAGTTTTCCAAACAAGTAAAAGCTAAAGGAGTTCATCAACACTAAACTAGTCTTACAAGAAATGTTAGGGGTACTTCATTAAGCTGAAAAGAAAGAGCACTAATTAGTAACAAGAAAATATATGAAAGTATAATTTCATTGGTAAAGGTAAATATATAGTAAAGGTAGTGGATTAATCGCTTACAAAGCTAGTATGGAGGTTAATGACAAAAGTGATAAAAATAACTAATTATAGGGGCGCCTGGGTGGCTCAGTGGGTTAAAGCCTCTGCCTTCTGCTCAGGTCACGATCCCAGAGTCTTGGGATCGAGCCCCGCATGGGGCTCTCTGCTCCGTAGGGAGCCCGCTTCCTCCTCTCTCTCTGCCTGCCTCTCTGCCTACTTGTGATCTCTGTCTGTCAAATAAATAAATAAATCTTAAAAAAAAAAATAACTAATTATAATAATTATTTAAAGTTTACATAAGAAAAGGTTCTTATTAAATGTAATATCAAAAACATAAAATGTGGGTGTGGGGAAAGAGTAAAAATGTAAAGCTATGGAATGCATTCAAACTTAAGTTGCTATCAACCTAAAGCAGACCATTACAAATATAGATTTTTATATGTATGCCTCATGGTAATCATAAAGCAAAAACCCACAGTACATACATGAAAGGTAACAAAAAAAATCTGAAGTGTAAAACTAAAGAAAGTCATCAACTCTTAAAGGAAGAGAGCAAGAGAAGAAGAAAAGAACAGAAAACTACAAAACAGCCAGAAAACAGTTAATAAGATGGCAAAAAGTATATACCTATCAATAATTACCTTAAAAGTAAATGGACTAAATCCACTAGTCAAAAGACATAGAATGGCTGAATGAATTAAAAAACAGGACCCATCTATATACTGCCTACAAGAGACTCACTTCAAATGTAAAGAGACACACAAATGGAAAGCAAAGGGATGAAAAAAGATGTTTCATGAGAATGGAAACCCAAAGAAAGCTGGGGTGGCTATATCATATCACACAAAATAGACTTCAAAACAAAGACTATAATCAGACACAAGAAGGAATTATTATATAATGATAAAGGGGTCAATCCAACAACAGGAAATAACATTTGTAAACACCTATGTATCTAACAGAAGATAGAGTATCTAAATATATCAACCAAATATTAACAGACCTAATGGGAGAAACTGACAACACAGTAATAGTAAGGGACTTTAATATCCCACTTATACCAGATAGGAAATCAATAAGGAAACATTGGCCTTAAATGACACATTAGACCATACTGACTTAATAGATAAACACGGAACATTCTAACCAAAAGTAAGTAACAGAAAACACATTCTTCTCAAGTACACATGGGACATTCTCCAGGATAGATCATATGTTAGGTCACAAAACAAGTTTAATACATTTAAGAAGATTAAAATCATATCAAACATCTTTTCCTAATATAATGGTATGAAACTAGAAATCAATTACAAGAAAAGTGAAAAATTCACAAATGTGTGGAGACTAAACAGTGCACTTGAACAATCAATGGATCAACAAAGAAATCAAAGGAGAAATCAAAAAAACTTTGAGACAAATGAAAAGGAAATACAACATATCAAAATTTATGGGATGCAGCAAAAGCAGTTCTAAAAGGAAGTTCACAGCGCTAACCCTTACCTCAATAAACAAAAAAAAATCTCAAATAAACAAACTAGCTTCACATCTCAAGTAACCAGAAAAAGAAGAACAAATGAAGCACTAAATTAGTAGAAGGAAGAAAATATTAAAGATCAGAGTAGAAATAAATGAAACAGAAACTAAAAAGACTAAGAGCTGGTACCCCAATTAGATAAATATAATTGGCTAACCTTTAGCTAGACTCACCAAGAAAAAAAAAATAGGGCTCAAATAAACAAAATCAGAAACAAAAGAGAAGATGTTATAACTGGTACCACAGAAATATAAAGGATCTTAAAAGAGTTCTATGAACAATTATACACCAACAAATGAAACAACCCAGAGGAAGTAAATAAATTCCTAGAAACATACAATCTTTCAAGACCAAATCATGGAAAAATAGAAAATCTCAATGAACCAATTACTAGAAAGGATTGAAATCAGTGAGTAAAAACCTCACAACAAACAAAAGTCCAGGACCAGATGTCTTCACTAGTGAATTCTACCAAACATTCAAAGCAAAGTTACAGGCTAATACCTTGATGGACATAAATGTAAAAATCTTCAACAAAATATCAACAAACTGGACTCAACAATACATTAAAAGGATCATATACAATGATCAAGAAGGATTTATACTAGGGACACAAGAATGGTTCAACATCCACAAATAAATGAATGTGAATTAATTAATAGAAATCATATGATCAATAGATGCAGAAAAAGCATTTGACAAAACTCAACACTTATTTATGACGGAAACTTTTAACAAAATGGGTAGAGAGGGAACACACCTCAATGTAATAAAGGTTGTGAATGAGAAGTCCACAGCTAACCATCCTCAACAGTAAAAAGCTGATCAGGAACAAGACAAGGATGCCCCTCTCACTACTTTCATTCAACATAATACTGAAAGTCCCAGTCACAGTAAGCAGGCAAGAGAAAGAAATAAAAAGCATCAAATTAGAAAGGAAGAAATAAAACTATCACTATTTGCAGATGACATAAAATTACATAGAAAAAAACCCTGAAGGCTCCACCAAAAAGCTGTTAGAAATAATAAATGAAGTTGCAGAATATGAAATCAATATATAAAAATCTGCATTTCTAAAAGCTAATAATGAACTATCAGAAAGAGAAATTGAGAAAACAATCTCATTTATAATTATATCAAAAAGGAATAAATTTAACCAAGGAGGTGAAAAACCTGTACTCTGAAAACTGTAAGATACAGATGGAAAAAATTGAAGATGACATAAATAAATGGAAAGAAATAGTATGCTTATGAATTGTAGGAATCCATGGATTTTGTTTTAAAAAAATGTCATACTACCCAAAGGAATCTATAGATTCAGTGTAATCACTACCAAAATACCAATAGCATATTTCACAGAACTAGAACAATTAATCCTAAAATTTGTATAGAATCACAAAATCCTCAAATAGCCAAAGCAATCCTGAGAAAGAACAAAGCTGGAGGTACCATACTCCAAGTTTTCAAACTATACCACAAAGCTATCATAAGCAAAACAGGATAGCAGCCATAAAAACAGACATACAGATCAATAGAACAGAATAAAGAGCCCAGAAATACATATATATATATGTACTTATACATATATACATATATGTATACATATGTACACACATATATACATATATACAGATACATATATACGTGTGTGTGTATATATACTGATACATCTATACATATATATGTATAGATATAGATGTATAGATATATATGTATAGATGTATCAGTATACATATACAATATATGTGTATATATCTAAATATCTATGTATAGATATCTCAACTGATTAGATAGATAGATCAATTAATTTATGACAAAAGAGGCAAGAATATATACAATGGGGAAAGGATAGTCCCTTCAAATAAATGGTGCTAGGAAAAATAGGATACTACAGGCAAAATAATGAAAATAGTCTATTATCTTATACCATACGCAAAAATTAAAATAGATTGAAGACATGAATGTAAGACCTGAAACCACACACTCCTAGAAGAAAACAGATGGTAAGTTCCTTGACGTTGATCCTAGCAATGATTTTTTGGACCTGACATCAAAATCGAAGGCAACAAAAGCAAAAATAAAGTGGGACACTACATCAAACTACAAAAGCTTCTACATGGAAAAGAAAACCATCAACAATATTTGCAACAAACTCAATACCAAAAAACAAATAATCTAGTCAAGAAATGGGCAGAAGACATGAACAGACATTTCTCCAAAGAAGACATACAATGAAACAGACACAGGAAAAATATTCAACATCACTTGGTATCTGGGAAATACAAATCAAAACCACAATGGTTAAAATTAAAAACTCAGATGTTGGCAAGGATGTGGAGAAAGGGGAACCCTCTTACATTATTGGTGGGAATGTGAACTGGTACAACCACTCTGGAAAACAGTATGGAGGATCCTCAAGAAGTTAAAAATAGAGCTGCGCTTTGACCCAGCAATTGCACCACGGGGTATTTATCCAAAGGAGATTCAAAGGGGCACATGCACCCTATTGTTTATAGCAATGATGTTTACAATAGCCAACATATGGAAAGAGCCCAGATATCCATCAATAGATGAATGGATGAAGATGATGTGGGGTTTGTGTGTGTGAGAGTGTGTGTGTATGTAATGGAGTATTACTCAGCCATCAAAAAGAATGAAAGCCAGCCATTTGCAATGATGTGGATAGAACTACAGAACATTATGCTAAGCAAAATAGTCTGAGAAAGACAAATACAATATGATTTCACTCATATGTGTTATTTATTTAAGAAACTAAACAAATGAACATAGGGAAAGGGAAGGAAAATAAAATAAGATGAAAATAGAGAGGGAGGCAAACTGTAAGAGACTCTTAACTATAGGAAACAAACGGAGGGCTGCTGGAGGGGGAATGCGGTAAGTGGGCATTAAGAAGGGCACTTGATGTAATGAGCACTGGATGTTATATGCAGCAATGAATCACTAAATGCTACCCCTGAAACTAGCAATACAGTATATGTTAACTAAATTGAATATAATAAGAAAATTTTTTAAAAAAGAAAACCATCAACAAAACGAAAAGGAAACCTACTGAATGGGAGAAAATATTTGTAAATCTCATATCTGATAAAAGGTTAATATCCAAAATATAATTAAAAAACTCATAAAACTCAACAACAAAAACACAATCTGATTAAAAAATAGATTAAAAATCTAAAAACAAAATTCAAAGGACCCGAAGAGATATTTTTCCAAAGAGGACATACAGATGGCCAAAAAGTACATGAAAAGATGCTCAACATCACTAACCATCAGGGAAATGTAAATCAAAACCACAATGAGCTATTACCCCACACCTGTGAGAATGGCTATTATCAAAAGGACAAGAAATCACAAGTGTTGGCAAAGATGTGGGGAAAAGGGTATTGTTATGCACTGCTGGAGGGAATGTAAATTGGTGCAGCCTCTATGGGAAACAGCGTGGGGGTTTCTCAGAAAATTAAAAATAGAAGTACAATATGATTCAGTATTCCACTTCTGGGTTTTTATCTGAAGAAAATGAAGACACTAATTTGGAAATGTATGTGTACCACCATCTTCATCGCCGCATTATTTACAGCGGCGATATGGAAGCAACCTAAGCATCCACTGATAAATGAATGGATAAAGATATGGAATGTATATATAGAGAGAGATATACGATGGTATACTATTCAGCTAGTTTAAAAAAGAATAAAGGCCTGCCGCTTGTGACATGGATAGATCTTGAGGATATTATGCTAGGTGAAACAAGCCAGACACAGAGAGATGAATACTGTATGATCTCACTTACATATGGAATTGAAAAAACAAAACAAAACAAACAAACAAACCCAAACTCATAGATACAGAAAACAGACTGGTGGTTGTCAGAGGTGGAGGTGGTGGGGTGGGCAAAATATGTGAAGAGGGTTAAAAGGTACAAACTTCTAAATATAAAATAAACAAATCATGGGGATATAACATACTGCATAGTGGCTACAGTTAATAATACAGTAATGAATATTTGAAAGTTGCTAAGAAAGTAGATCTTAAAAGAGCTCATTACAAGAAAAAAAATTTTTTATGACTGTACAGTGACAGATGTTAACTAGACTTACTGTGATGATCATTTCACCAAGTCTATAAATACCAAATCACTATGTTATATACCAGAAACTAGTATAATATTATATGTCAATCATATCTCAATTTGAAAAAAGGAGGAAAACAGATACCACGTCCTTTTATAACTTCTTACAGGGAGATACGAGGGCCCTTTGGCTCCTCCCAAAATAGCCTTCCAAACTCTGGTACAATTGCACTACTGACACAATTTCATCAATACAGGACTCAAAATAATAGCGCAGCATACCTGTATCTTTCCTTGGAATAAGCGAATTATGATTCTCTAGGGGGTGACCAAGACGTTTCCAAGAAGTAGTCTCTTTTTTCTTTAGGACAATCTCTATTTTTCCCACATTCTCAACAACCCGCACTAAAAAGAAGATAAATTCCATTTGTATTCACTGAAACTAAATATAACACATTACTTAAAAATCAGTCTTCCTCAAACAATACAAATGTTCTGATCTGATATGAATAACAGGGATCATTGGTAAGATAAGACTTCATATACACATTTGTCAAAACTGTTTATCCCTTAAAAGATATTAAATCCAACTTATTTTTATTATATGAATCAAATTAACTTTTTTCAAACTAATTTATCAAGAGTCAAACTAATAGGTACTGCTAGTTTTCATACAAGCCCAAATATGGCCATGGCAAGTACTTAACACATAGCTTCAGGGGGAAATAAAGAGGAGTGAGCTGACATATACAAGTTAGTCACTGAGTGGACTATAAAAGCAAATCTAATTTATACTCTTCCATTTCTTAATTGGGATCTGAGGCGTTCTTATGAGTAAATTCAGTAGATCAATTCTGGACTGAATAAACAAAAGAAAAAGCTTCATGAATAATTATGAAGTACAAAAAAATTATGAAGTACATATGAATCTTAAATAATTAAAGGCCTTTTTTGGGTATCTTTCAATTTTTGACTGAATTCAGAATATATGGGTATAATATAATAATAAAATACAGACTTTTATATACTGGTTAAATTTTATGAATTGAATACGCTTTTAAGGCCCTAAAGTGTATTTCAGTTTGTCTTCAGAAACAATCTGTTCTTCCTCAAGGTAAACACATAATTCAACAGCAACTTAACAATAACTTTTTAAGACAGATTAGTCAAATACATTCATTTCAATGAGCACTGATTTGAAGCTTAACAAATATAGAAACATGGTCCTTGACTTTATACAATTTACAGAGCTTGCTACCATATATAGGAAATATATATAGGAAAGAGAAAGCACAGAACCAGTATAAGGTATTCTGACAGTACTTTGAAACAAAAAATTACATATATACACACACATATATATATTTAAGTATATATATTTACACATATATGTGTGTACTTATCTCTATATATCTATATAGTGAAATATAATTCAACCTTAAAAAAAAAAGGAAGAAAGAAATCCTTCCATTTGCAACAACATATGAACCCAGAGACATTATGCTAAATGAAGTAAGCCAGACAGAAAAGATAATACTGCATGGTATCACTTACATGTAGAATCATTAAAGAAAAAAAAAGTCATGTACTCATTAAAAAGAGAGTAGAGGGGTGCCTGCGTGGCTCAGTGGGTTAAGCCTCTGCCTTCAGCTCAGGTCATGATCTCAGGGTCCTGGGATCAAGCCCTGCATTGGGCTCTCTGCTCAGCAGGAAGCCTGCCTCCCCCTCTCTCTCTGCCTGCCTCTCTGCCTACCTGTGATCTCTGTCAAATAAATAAATAAAATCTTAAAAAAAAACAAAACAAAACAGAATAGAATGGTGGTTATGGTGGTTGCCAGGCTGGCTGGCTGGGGGGGGGGGCACGGTAAGGGATGGGGAGAGGATGACAAAAGGGTACAAACTCCCAGTTAAGACATGAATAAGGTCTGAGGATCTAATGTATAACCATGGTAACTACAGTTGATAATATTACAATTCCAATTTGCTAAGACAGTATTCAAAAAAGTAATATGTGAGGTGACAGATGTGTTAACTCGATTGTAGGAATCTTTTTACAATGCATACACACATCAAATCATCATGCAATTAAATATATTACAATTTCATCAATTACACGTCACTAGAGTTAAAAACAAAAGACAAAAAAAAAAAAAAACCCAAGAAACCATTCTATGAATCTTCTGCTGTCAAATAGCTTTGTGAAATCCACACTATACTTTTATATGCAGCAATATTATAATTTAATATGCTGTCAATATTACACATTTATATTTATACACCTAAGAAAAATTTGGTCTAGTATATTTCTACATATTTCATGTCAGGAGGAGGGCAGAGATAAGGAGAATGGAAAGAAGAGAAGAATTTTCTTCCAAGGAGAGAAAAAGGAAGGGTAAAAAATTGAAAGGAACAAGGAGAAAGAAAAAACAGAGAAAAAACCTGAAACCAGCAAGAGAACATATTTATAAAACAATTAATGTATTTGTTTTTGGTTTTTTTTTTTAGATTTTTATTTATTTGACAGACAGAGATCACAAGTAGGCAGAGAGGCAGGCAGAGAGAGAGGGGGAAGCAGGCTCCCTGCTGAGCAGAGAGCCCAATGCGGGGCTTGATCCCAGGACCCTGAGATCATGACCTGAGCTGAAGGCAGAGGCTTAACCCACTGAGCCACACAGGTGCCCCTAATGTATTTGTTTATATAGAAAATGTTACATCTTTGTTTTTTTGTAATATGAAAATACACATATGAAAAATAAGACAAAGGCGGATTTTTCTCTTTCTCTCTCTCTCTTCCTGTGTAGGTATGTATATATGTACGTGTATATATACACATAATTATTTTTTGGTAGCTTACCAGAAAAATCTTCCTCAACTTCATGACTTAGCCCTAGGAAAGAAAAATAGGTTTAGTTAAAATCCAACTTCAATTCATACGATCTATGAACACCATGTAAGATCATCTAAACAGTTCTTATATGCACTATGTACTATTTCAAATCTCTCCAGATAAGTAAAACATATTCTGACAGCCAGGAGAAAGAAACTGTATACAACCAAAATGTCCAACTATCTGAATATAAAGACATACAGTTTTCATCTTTTCAATTTCTCTCCTTATTAAAAAGCAAATACCCAATTGCCCATAAGTGAGTAGCCACTCTGGTCCAAAGATGGTCCCAGACTGACAAACCTACAAACCAAGAAGTGAGCAGGCAGGTAGGGACACAGCCCCTGCAGGGCTCATGCTCTAGTGTGTTCACAAGTAGATGTGCGTACAGGCCAGGCTTGGGTCTGACTCTGTTTTCTCTTATTGTTCTCTAAGGTTGACTATGTATTCAGTTATTGAAAGAAAACTCTTGAGTCTCTGTATGTTACCTTCTAGGCATTACCGATAAAACAGTTAATGAAAGAGAAAAACCACTGCCTTATGGAAATTGCATTCCAGAAGGGGGAGAGAGATGAAAGAAATATTTTTATAGACACCTGCTCTAAACTTCACTATGTTAATATGGTTATCTAGAACTTATAGTTCTGCATTATTTTAGCCCTTCTGATCCAATATTGGCATCCAAGAGTCTCATATTTTTTGACTGTGGAATTTTTTTTCTTTTGTATTGTGCGTTACACAGTTAGCTATAGTGGGAACAAAATTAGCCATAAAGCATTTGAAACACAGTAGATGGTGGCACAGAGGTTTTACTTAAAGAAAAATCATGCAGTGCTAATGAGTCATGTATACTTTTCTAGACATCTGAGTGGTTAAAACTCTCCCAATATACATTAGACCTTTTATTTTCTCTTAAGATTTTTTATTTATTTATGAGAGAGAGAGAGAGGGCATAGGTGGGGGGAATGGCAGCGGGAGAGCGAGAAGCCAGTTCCCCTAAAGAGTGGAGAGCCAGATGCAAGGCTCGATCCCAGGACCCTGAGATCATGACCTGAGCCAAAGTCTGACACTTTACCGTTGGAGCCACCCAGGCACCCCTCCCTATGCATCAGATCTTATGCTAAGAAAAAATAGAACGAGTTATTATTTCTACAAGAAAAGTTTAAGGTTCCAGTTTGATTAATCTACTGAATGGAGAAAACAGGAAAGAAAAAAACACTTATCAACTCTGATCAAATTCAAGACAAAAGGTACATCATTAATACAGTAAAGCAGTGAACAGAATCCTCAGTCAGCTGATGTCTGGGCAATCAGTCTCTGTTTTGCAAAAGTAAATGATATAAGAACACCTGCTTCACACATAATTTTCTTGTTATCATAGTTTCTATGTGCTTCATTTCTACCTTCTAACTAGAATAACATCACCCTCATTAGAGTAGAAAAGGGTGAAATCCTAAAGTCATTTGGGTGAAAAGTGGATTAAGAATCTGGCACTTTTGATTCCAGATTTTAGTCCTACTTTGTTTCTTCTGATCTCTAATTTCTCAAAGCAGACAGAAGTGACTGTATGGTTGATCTCTGGTCATGAAAGAACAGGAGGCTGCGGAATACAGTACAATCTTACAGTCTCTGCTGCAGCCTCTGACTTCCCATGACAGAGCAGGCAAAAAACAGGCCCACAGAACTAGCACTTGGTGATGGCTGTTCGGTAGGAGCTCATGACAGGCCTCCAGAGATCTGTCTGTAGGTGTCAAATAAAAGACACTTAACAAAGCCATGGCAACAAATATTTCATATTATGATTGATTTTGATTGCATCCAATTATTTAAACTTGGGAAAAATGAGGTCATGCTGCCATTTCCTAACCCTATCATTAGTATAAAGAAAAAACAGAGTAGAAATTGATCAGAAATGGCAAACCAATTGACAATATCAGATAAAATATTATAGCTATCTAGACTGCAGACTGAGTTACTGCCAAACTTAAAGGAAACTGGAGTTGTTTCCATTAATATAAAGTACTTACCAACATGTATAATATATGAATAATCCTTGATAATTGTTTCTGCTCTAAAGGAATTATCCTGATGATCAACTATTATTGAATCTAAATTAATGTCCTTAAACAGAAAGCAAAAAGAGAAAGATTATAAAGTAAAATTTCCCCCCAATTTTTAAATTAAACTTTTAAGATAATCCACGGATGTTCATATGGCCCTTCTTTATAGGATCCACAAGATGAGTAAAGGTTACACCTGTTTTTTTCTCATACAACACAGTTCTCCTTCAAAACACACAGTGCAATTTTAATTATAAATTTGTCTCTCCTTAATATCTACGTCATCCACTCATCTCTAAGCTCTAAATGTATGGGACTGTCTAGAATAGTGCTTAGTACCTAGTAGGTGCTCAATAAATATTTATTGAATAAATAATTTGGAAAAAATTAGAATCAGACCAGCAATCAAGATATATGTTGATTTTAATCTTTCTATTATGTGATGCTGGGCAAATTATACAACCTCTGACTTCAGCTTATAAAATTCACTAACAAATTTTTAGATAGCTCTAATTTCTGCATAGCCTTTTCCAAGCTATTTTGGTATCCAACTTTTATACCATACACTGAACACATTATTCCACACAGAAATCTTCCCCTTCCCTCAGTCATTCATCCCCTGTGCCTCACTGATACTACCAAAAGGGGTAGACCCCAACCTCCCTAGGCTGTGCCCTCTTGGTTTTGGACTGTGTGATGAGGAGAAGACAATATCAAGAGGGAATGGAAGGGGTTTAAGTGGTATCTCTAGCCCTCCAGGCTGTATCAGGCAGACAACAGAGCCTGGTCACTCCACAATTCAACAGCTCATATGTGATTCTGCTATTACAGAAGTAACATGCAGTGTCAGAAATTCCTAGATGCCAGAACTTGTCTTTAAATTTACATGGTTCAAGTGTGAGAACCTTGCCAATTGCTGAAGGCTCTATTTGGAGATGTTATATGTTGTCTGTGTACTTATCTGATTTCCCAGACAGACTAGTAAGTCCCATGAAAGCCAAGTATCTACATATCTGGCTCATCATTAGATCCCTGAATTCTTAAATAGTATTGCAAATAAAGTAGGAGTTCGATAAGTACTTAGTAAATCAATTGTGTCCTTAATTTTAGTTTCAAGGGGGCATTTGAATCCCATTAGTGGTTTAATATTACTAAGCCAGAGTAATACAGTCTCTACTGTATTCTCAAATCCCAATTCATGTGCAGGAAGTTAGTTCTTACAATAAAGTTAACTGCAATTCTCACTTTTGTTATCCATGCTTAAAACACACACACACACACACACACACACACACACACAGTGTATAATATACTTCCTAGTCTAGCTTTTTAAAGAGGCTACAGCATGGTTGTTAAGAGTGTGTACCCTGGAGCCAGCCTGCCTGGGTTCAAAATGCTAGACCTGCCACCACTTACTGTGTGACTTTGGGTAAATTATTTAATCTACCCCATGGAGTTTCTGTGAGTTAAAAAGTTAATATAAGAGTGCTTAGAAAATAGCTAACATTTATTGAGCATTTACTTTTTTTCTGATTTTAAAGTTTACCTTCTGTTTAGTATATATGACAATGGTGACTAAAGAGTCTGTCTGGAACCAGTCATAGCTGTGAAATATTAAAAGAATGAATAATTACATTGACAATCATGTACTAAAATATTAAATCATTAAATATATGACTTAAAAATATATATGGCTTAAAAATATACAATATGACTTAACATAAATATATGATTTTAAATATATGGCTTAAAATCTGCCATGAGAAATGTATTTCTCTAGGTAAACATTTTTCTAAATAACGGGGAGGGGGGGTGTCTTACCCTTATATAAGTGGTAATTACTTCTGAATTTAAAATACCTATACTAACATGTATTCCAACTTGGATTAAAACAAATAATATCCTTGACAAGACACTTTTTAGAAATGTTACAAGTACTACTAAAATCTTTTATCAGAGTAATAACAACATATTTTCTTAAGAAGCATGAAAAAATCTACATACTTAGTACCTTCATTCCCTCCCTATCACAAATATATTATTATTCAAGATATTAATTCATCAAGGTCTTTTAATGGCTCAAAAATAAAACTTAAGGTAAAACTAAGTCTTCTGTTTTGTAATAGAGGTTCATCAAACTGATACTGTTTTTGCACTTCTTACATATATAAGGACACCCACAGGTAAACCCTAGAGGTGTCCTTATGCCCTTAGGTTAAAACTGTATATGAAATACTTTAATAGATTTAACAAATATAGCAGGATGCTGCTGTTATAGACTGGCAGTAGAGAGAAAAGCAGAAAGAGAAAAAAAATCACAAAGAATGTTTAGAACCCTGAAGGCATCCGCAATATTAACATTAACAAAAATACATATAGATCAAATAATTTACTAAGACTGTTGCTCTGCGGTGCATTTTAAAAACAAAATATAGTAATTGAGTAAATTACGGTATGGTCATTTGATGGCAGGCAGACAAAAAATGCTTTTGCAGAATATTTAATGACATAGGAAATTGCTCATAGAATACATTGCAATGCCAGTATTATCAAAATAGAATAATACAGAAATAGGTGTTATATGAATCTAAGTGGGTAGAATAAACCAAGTATTAAGTATATATCTAGATAGAATATGACTGATTTTATCACCTGCTTCTTTGTATTTCTCCATATTTTTCAAGTTTTCTACCATGAATGTAGAATTTATAAACAGAAAAAAAATTTTTGAATAGTTTGTTAAAGTTAAAAATATTCTTAAGTTTAAGTTTAAAGTTTTTTAAATATAAAGATTTAAACACAACAGTCTTTAAATTGGACCAAACTTCAGTTATACTAAAAATTCACATTTACAGGAAATAGCTCATTCTCCAACAATGCCTGATAAATGGGACACTACAGCTCTTATGTCAAAGAAGCATGATTAATATAGTAGGCAATAACTCAAAGTCAGAGCTGTTTATTTTTTTTTAACGTGTATGTTTTTGTGTAGAACTGATTTAGCTTTAAAAAAGCATAACAAGAATGCATACCTTGGAGAACTAGGACCTTCTTTGGCAAGTGTATCTGACACTTGGCTCTTGGGAAGCATGCCTTCACAAAGAAAAACAAAACAGCTACAGTTCATCTAGAAAGCATTTATCTTTTTTGTTTTTAGTAAAGGTATTAAAACATCATAAAAGGACACAAATCACAGATGTACTACGTAATGAATTTTCATAAAGTAACACATACCCTTGAAGTTAGCGCCATTCTCTGCCTCCTTCCAATCACCAGCCCTCCTCCAAGCACCCATTATTCTGACGTCTAGTAGCATCATTAGTTTCTGCCTATATTTGACCTTTATAAAAATGTAATCATACAATATTTTCTCTTTTGGTCTGGCTTTTTTTGGTCCTGCATTACAGACCTTACATTAAATAAGCATGATTGATAGTGAGCAATAAGTCAAACACTGAAGTTTCTGAGATTTTACCCATACTGTTGAAGTCAACAGTAGTTTGTTCCTTTTTATTACTAAATATTACTACATTGTATAAATATATAGAATTTACACATTCTCCTGCTGATGGACATTTTGACTGTTTCCAGTTTTCGGCTATTAGACACAAATAGCACTGTTACAAACCTTCTTATATATGTACATGTACATTCTTAAAGAATGTGTATCTACATTTCTGCTAAGTTTTTAAGGTGTGTGTATGTTCAGCTTCAGTAGATG
The DNA here is from genome assembly GCF_963455335.1 of Martes martes. Classification (NCBI taxonomy): domain Eukaryota; kingdom Metazoa; phylum Chordata; class Mammalia; order Carnivora; family Mustelidae; genus Martes; species Martes martes. Next base: position 45,657,015 of record NC_137893.1, read on the forward strand.
GTGCTAAACGCTTTTCTAAAGTGGTTGTACCAAATGACACTTTTTACCAGAAGTGTCTTGAGAGTTCCAGATGTTCCACAACCTCAATGACACATGGTATTGTCCTTTTCCCATCCCAGTCTTTCTTATGGGCATACGTCAACACAGCATTTTAAAAAGCCCACTAAAACTGCAGTTTTCAAATGAAAACTCTGAGACATGCAAGAACTCTAGAGATTCTGGAAGCACTAAGTGTTTCCCCCCCACAACTGGAGTGCATTGTTCCCTGCAAGGTTCAGTTTGGAAAAAAGGAGGACTGCTGCTAAAACACTTTTGAAAATCACTGTATCAGTTAAATTTCTATCCCTCAAACTCGGCAGGAAAACAAATATTATGTTTAGTCTCTGCTGAGTCTTAGAATTCCCACATTAGAAGTCACAGTAATTAGATAAGGTCAGAGATGGGAGGCACCTTTCAGACAGGCTAGTTGAGAGGTTTAGTTTAGAGGTTTCCAGGATTCTTTCGAGCCAGGAAACTTCTGTTTAAATCCAACTTAAGTGCAAGCACAGGATATCAAACAGCCATATTTGGGGGGATGAGGCTGATTATAAGTTCTGAGCTCAGGCCTTACTCAGTTTCCATCTCTTCCTATGTAACTCCACAGGACAGAATTAACTTTCAGGTAAACAAAGGAAGTCTCAGAGATTTGACATAACAAAGCCAAAGTTATGAACTAACTAGTGGTGAACCCTAAAGAAGAATGTTTTACTAGGAAACTGAAAGTATAAGAAAAGAACTATAATAATTAAAATGTATTTTGGTCTAAAATGACAAAAAATAAGAAAATATAACCTTATTATTTGAAAATCATTGGAAAGATATTTTACTAAGAGATTAATGTCATTTATCTTTTGGAGGCCTTATACGAATGTATCACAATCTAGCAATTTGTGTAAGAAAAAGCCATCAGCAGGATTCATAGATTTTTGATCTTATTAGATGTTTTAGATCTAATAAGATCAACTTTGATCTTATTAGGACCTGATTAGGATCAAGAAATCTGGATTTGAGGTGTCAGCTCTGTGACCTTACAAAAACAACCATTTCTGCTTCCTCAAATTCAAACTTGTAAAAAAATCTGCCCTGCAATCTCATGAGAGAGGAAAGGAGCCAACTTCCACGCCTTCTAAAAACCTATATGGTGTCATACAAATACAACTCTTTAGAACAGAATAATGTCACAGGCTGTGGAATGTGTCTTGCCTTCAACATTTACCAAGCAGAACAAAACACCTTATATATAATATTCTTCTAGAAAAGTTGAAGGAATCTGTGGCGACTGTGGGATGGAGCAAAATAATTAGTTAGGTGGACTAAATGAACATTCTTCTCCCCAAAAGTGCTGCTTTATGACTGATGTTAATTTGAAGGGATCAGGTCTCTCAAGGAATACCACAGCAGTTTATCTCATCCAGGATTTAAAACAGCTGTTTGAATAATGACAGTGCAGGCAGACATCACATCTGCAAACACACAGACTTACCACATACTTAAATGAGCCAAATATGAGAAGCAACTAACAAAAATAAATATTACAATCTCATAGAATCCCAGATCATAATAGGTAGCTGTGCTGGCCAGATCACTTGTGGAGTGTTAATATTCCATTCTCAAGACCACCTTGAACTAAGGTCTAAGTTAAATGCAGTGCATCCAGAAGAAGGCAATAGGAAAGTAAAGGTTCTGGAAGCCATATGTGGTGGGAATGGAAATGCCCAGTCCATCATCAGTCTTTAAGTGATGAGTCTTTAAGTGAAGCTTACATGCCTAGTATCACTAAAGAGTCAATCATCAGACGAAACCCAAGATGGGCCCTTCATTGAATGCAGCCAGCGTTACACTATGAGACAAAAAGCTTCTGGTATTACATCACAAAGGGCAATATGTCAGTCTACAATACACACTTGTTTTCTCAAGTTAAAAAAGAAAAGGTAATTCAGTAATCTAGTTTGTAGCTGTATTTCTATAACTTTCTTTTATAAATATGGAGAAAAAAAACTATAAAATAGTGCAATCAGAGTAGTGCCAGGCATTTCCTAGGAGTCAATACCGACCACTACACCATACTTATTTTGGTTTCCTTGGAGGGCGGGGGTGGGGGCAATGCATGGTGGACAAAGGTAGCTATAATTCTGAGTCAAACGGAATGGCTGAATAAGCCAGAGCTGCTGAGCCTGGTAAAGTAGTTTAATAGGCTACTCAGAATCTGGATGCAAACATCAGTGTTGAGCTCCATGCCAGAGGGATGTGACTTGCTCAATATTGCTTCTGTGGGTAGAACTCCTCATCACTACAAATATTCAAGATGCAGGCAGATGAACACGTATTTGGGGATGTTACAGGAGGGACAACTTACTGTAAGAGTAATGGCTGGAAAATGGGATCAAAAATGTTCTGCCAAATCCCCTAAGTTAGGCAAGTGAAGACATCTTTTGTATAAAAAAAAAAAAAATCTAAATACTACCCCCAAATAATTGTGTAAAGCAATTTTGTATGTGAATGAACCCATGTGAATGTGATCCATTTTTTTTTTTTTTACCATAAACATGTATGACTTACCATTTAAGACTTTCTTTTCTTCATGATAGTCTGTACAGTGATTTAGGGAAAAAAGCCAGGTAAGAATAGTATAACATCAAAGAGAATATCAGTTAATATTATATTTTAAGATAACAGCCCTGTTTTTGAAGGGTTTTCTTTTAAGGTCTAAAGAGAAAAACAAGACTAATAAACAGCTGACCTATGTTAGAAATAAGGAAAATTCCTCTCTGAAAATTATCAGGCCATTTCTTCTTCAGGTGTTTACCTCCCACTTCACTGAGCTTTTTTTCTACTTCTTCGAACATTTTTTTTCTAGTATCTTGGTTAATTTCTTTAGAAAGCAGATAAAAACCCAAGTTTTTCCCAGGTTATCATACTCTAAAGTAGTCAAAATTATCCAGAATTTATTACATTATACTTTATAAATAAGACATACATGTTAACAACCCCCCAAAAAACACCTTATTATCTTTCTTATCTAGGACAGTACTTAAAAATGATTATTGTTACTCCAAATTTAAATGGCAAAATAATAAAAATATAAGACTTTCACTGTATATACAATGCACTATAATTAGTGTTACAACCCAGGAAAATTTAACAGGTATTTTCTTTCAGGATGGCAGCCAACTCACAAATCTGCATTGTATTTTGATCACCACAGATACCACATCACATGGTCAAAATAAAATCCTCAGCAAGTTAACAGAGTTAAAAAAAAAAAAAGACAAGCCAACAAAATATTCAAATAGAAAACTGACATATCAATTGTTAAAGTGAACTTGTTTACAGAAAAAGAAACTCAACTACTTAAATGAAAGCTTTCAGATTTTTTATGTTCTGATTTTCAATCAACCAGAGATCCTGCAATTACTTCCACTTCACCCAACTATCATAAAATAATCTTGATTTAGGAGGCCAGATGAATACTGTTTTTATTTTCCTTATTTTACTAAAATAATTTCATACCTGAAAGGGATCCTTAACAACATACAGCAAATTATCATCTGGTCCCCTCATTTAAGACTGAAAACCAGAGGTCAAGGACTTGAATGAAACCCACAGCTCTTCAGCAACAAAGCCAAGGTTGGACTTCGTCTTCTGAAACTCAGCATCATATTTCTTACTATGCTATTGCTAGTGTTAATACTTAATACCTCCTAGAAAGACAAAAGACCTAAAAATCATTTAAATTCTACCTCAAAATGAGCTTTGTTTATCAAGTGCCAAGTAAAAAGCTAGTCATTACAGTTCGCAAGGGATCACTGATGTCGCTGCTTGATCACTTACTTTCATCAGTGGGTTTCATCTGTCTTTCCCACTGCAGCTGTGATTGTTTTATCTTAGAACAAACAACAAAATCACAGATATAAGTAAATTAAATCTATTTTCTGTGCACCACATAGTTGGCAGTTTGAGGAATCTCATTAATCAAGTAGAACAGTTTGTTTTTAATCTAAGAGGGTCACAGATTTTGAAAAATTGCCCCAGGTAATTTGTTTCTAGGGGAAAATGTACATTTATCTCATATGACTTACTTTCTGCCTGATGTGAATTGATTGAACCTGTCAGAACTTTCTGGATCCTACTAAATAGGTAATTTTTTCCCGAGTCTTTTTTTTTTAATACAAAGAAAAAGTGCCAGTAGGAAGAAATCTTCTACTTAAATAATCTAAATCATGTTTAAAAACTCTACTAGTCTTTGCAACTCTTTTAATAAACTAGACACAGAAATAAGAGACTATTTTGTATTATTAAGCATATTTACATCTGAATCATCTTAGTCACATAAGACTGACAAGAACTCTGATATTCTGCCTAGATAATTAATTCCATCATTTGATTGGTTCCATGACCAAAAAAATTTGTATTTTCTCACAATGTTGGTTAAATTGCATTACTCTGGTAAGAATTTCTGCTTTCTGGAGAGATCACAGTCATTTTGAAAACTAACACTGCAATTTATAGACTGAACTCAACTATTTTTTGGTAAGAGGGTGGATGAGAATTTTTAATTGTGACCCCAGTCTAGTTTACCTTTGCTGGGTGGAGCCAAGGAGGACCCCTCCGAGATAAGAAAGAAAAATTCTTTTACCAGTATGCTCTTTCTTTAATAAATATTTGTTGATCATCTTAATAGAGATATTGGTATAATATAAAACCATTTTGATAAAAAGTTAGGAAATATAAATATATTCTGTCTGCTTACTGAATTACTAAAATTACCCCCAAATTTGGAAAGATTCATAATGAAAGTAGTGACGTGGTTACCTTTGCGTGTGTATGGGAGGGGAAACAAGTAGATGGGAGACAGGTATGACAAGGGCACTACTCATACTTGAATCATGTGAATGCATTATTTATTCAAATAAATTAAATAAACAGAATTAAAAATAAAATGATATGTTCTTTTGAATACATACAATATGATAATGCTTTAAAAGAGGTGTATGTAGGTTAGGTACAGAAGCATAGAGGAGGGTATCTCTACTTGGAAGGAATCTGAAAGGACTCCATCGAGGAGGTAATATTTTAGCTATGTTTTGAAAACATGCAGGCATTTGTCACAAGGCCCTGAAGAAAAGCATTCTAGGAAGACAAAGGCTGAGCCTTTATATCTGAATGTTTTACATTTGTCATGGAGCTACAAACCTCATCTTCTCTTATTTCAGAAACCCTCTGGATTTGGGGTTGGATAATTTTGGGCTGGATAATTCTCTGCTGTGGGGGTCTATCCTGTGCACTATTGGGTATTCAGGGACATCACTGTCCTCTCCTCTACCCACTTGAAGGCAAGTAGCACCTACTTTAGTTGTGACCACCAGAATGTCTCCAGACATTACTCCCTTGTGGATTTTGGCACATATAAATATAAATATAAATATAAATGTGCAAAAGTGGATAACTTTAGTGAGGTGATTCTCTGCCTTACAAAAAGAAGCATCCATGTGTTCTTCAAATGGCAGAATTCTCCAGTTGATAACTATAGTCTTTAAGTAAGGTACATATACATACAAACCTCAGTATCTTCACTTTTAATTTTATTTAAATTTAAAAAAATTTTTTTGTTTCAAGCTTTTATTGAAAATTCCAGTTAGTTAAAAAAAGGGGGGGGGCAAGTGGGAGGGGGAAAAATTCCAAATTAATTAACATACAGTATCTTCACTTTTAAAGTGAAGGTGTTAGAACAGCTTCTAACTCCTCTTTCATCAGCAGTAGTCTACTGATCTATGGTACCAAGTGCTTTATTGTCAGTAACTGCTTGAGTGAGCGGGTGTAAAAATGAAAAACATAAAGTATTAGAAACCATGATAAAGCAGTGAGAAATTAAGAAGAAACATTTGTGACACTGCTCTATGCCACTGGAAAATGTGAGTACTTTTAAAATATGACTTTCATTAAAATTTTTTAAAGTATACTTATGGTCTAAAACAGTGCTGCCCAAAAGAAATATAATGCAAATCACAAGCATAATTTTAATTTTTCAAATAACCACATTAACAAAATAAAAAGGGGCAGGTTAAATTAATTTTAATAATATATTTTTACTTAACACAATATATCCAGAACATAGAATATTATCATTTCAACATGTAATCACTGTAAAATTTATGAGACATTTTACATTCGTTTTTCCAACTAAGTCTTGAAATGTAATATTTACACTATTAATGCATCTATATCTGAAGGAGGCATATTCTAGCACTTGATAGCCAAAGGTGGTGTGTGCCTATGATAATGGCAGCAAAGGATTAAAATAAGGGTAAAAAGCAAGAACATTTTTCATCTTTGCCAGAGAATGAAGTATTCCACATAAATAAGTAATCAAGAAATGAAGCTTTACCTTTTTAAGCAAAATTTCTCCTTTTATTCATTATTATCTTTCTAAAGCATAATACAAACCATAATACTTTTTAAAACAAAGGATTATTTTAAAAAGCACTGATTCTTTGCTTGATAAGGATTCACTAGTATTATGTTTTGGGGTTTTTTTGTTTTTGTTTCTGTTTTTTAAAGATTTTATTTATTTATTCATGAGAGAGAGAGAGACAGAAGCAGAGGAAGCAGAAGGGAGCCCGATGCAGAACTCGATCCCAGCACCCTGGGATCATGACCTGAGCTGAAGGCAGACATTTAACCGACTGAGCCACCCAGGCGCCCCCACTAGTATTATGTTTTATATTCTATGCAGTTAAGCTCCTGTTTTCTTCCTAGACACCCATGCATTTTGCCACTGCCACACTAGAAACCACCAGATAAACTGAAAATTACCCTTCCAGAATTGGCCAACTGTAGGGATGCCCATAAAATGCCTGGATTTTGGATTCCCTTGGTTTGGGGTCTGGCAGGCCACCTACCTAAAAGAGGGTGCCAGGGATCTTGTATTGAAAGAAGGCGATAAATAAAATTCCTCTTTGGTGTAGCCCCTGTCGTCCCACCTCCCCCCACACAAATCCTCATGCTGGCAATAGTTTCTTTTCACCTACTGTTCACACCTCATCTCTGGTTTCAGTCTCTATTCCTACTTCATCTGTTTTTATCCTCTGTTTCCATCTCATCTAGAAGTTCTAACTGCGGACTGAACACATGTTCTGGTTTACCCCCTGTCACATGTTCTGGTTTATCCCCTGTCATTCCAGCACAATTACTGACAGAGCCTCCCTGCAAATTCAGAACTCCCCCAGTTTGGACAACTACACAGTTATCCCATTCTAGTAATTTTTTTTTTAACGGAAATACTTTTTTTTAGTTTTAACTCTAATTACTGCTTTTTTTTTTTTTTTTTTTACTATTAGGTTAGTCACCACACAGTATACCATTCTAGTAGTTTCTATCAATAAGGCCAGCTGAGTTTGATGATCAATCCCTGACCAAGGGCACAAGTGGTACTTAAAATCGTACTTCACCTTAATTATCATGAATATTCCTTATTTCTGACACATTTAGATCTTCCTCTTTAGTTACTCTGTCCATTTTCATATGCTCTACTCCTGAGGGCTAGCCTGGAGTTCAAACTGTATCTTGTTAGATCTTACGTCTCAACTATTAAAACAACCCGATCCCCTTACTTGCAGTCAACACCTTTCTGATTTGCGAAATTCTTGTTTTTGTTCCCTAATGCTTTGCAAGTTGTCTCATCACTACCCACTACTGGCCTCACCCTAGCAAAATACAGATACTCCAAAAAGGCTTTATAGCAAAACACAGATTCACAGCCCTCTTCTCACATGTCATGGCAATAGGAATGATAACACTTACGTTTTCACAGAAACAGAACCATCTTTTAGGTGAAACACACTAGTCCATGCTAGTTTACATGTAATAATTGTAGGAATGCAAGAAGGAATAGAAAATGGACGCAGCGGGGCAAAGAGAGTTAGGACAGCAACCACTAACTATCTCTACCATGTATGGGTCAGCAGCTTCTCCTGCGCTAGGTGCTCAGCAAACATGACTTCCCTGAATCCTCACAACGACAGGAGGATGTTTCATTCTTAAACCCCATTTTACTCCTAAGGAAAACCCTCAGATCTGCTCATTGATGTCAAAGAACATAACAGCTTATGAGTGGCAGGGATGCGATCTGAACCCATGTTCGTGTCTATGAAACTTGTACCCTTTCTGTAGATTTTCTGCTGCCTCAGTAATCAATATCAGGGCCAGGGAAAGTGTTAAAAAGGAAACTTTTAACTTATGAATACATAATACCTACTCCATATCTCATTCTGGGTAAGAAATGTGTTTGCATTCCCCTGAGCCAGGAGGAGGAGGAGGAGGAGGAGAGAGAACACTCATTATGGTGTCACTTCTTTATGATTAGGATTTAATTAGAAAGTCTGTTTCCTAGACCCCTCAAACCCTCCTGATTTTGGTTTCCTGGTTGTTTTATTTTTCTTCCTTGTCTTAACTACCTGTATTTCATCCTTATTATTACTGAATGATTTTAAGTTGCCAATTATTTTCTCTCAGCATTTTTAAGATACTGTTCTATTGTTTTCTGGTTTCTATTGTTTTCTGGCTTCTACCGTTGTTCTGATAAATAAACGGTAACAGCTAACAGATTACAGCAATGGCCACAGTCGCCAAACCGTGGAAAGAGCCAAGACGCCCTTCAAAGGACGAATGGATAAAGAAGATATGGTTCGTATATACAATGGAATATTACACCGCCATCAGAAGGATGAATACCCAACTTTTGTATCAACACGAATGGAACTAGAGGAGATTATACTGAGTGAAATAAGTCAAGCAGAGAGAGTCAATTATCATATGGTTTCACTTACTTTTGGAGCATAAGGAATAACATGTTGGACATTGGGAAATGGAGAGGATAAGTGAGATGGGGGAAATTGGAGAGGAAGACAAACCATGAGAGACTGTGGACTCTGAGAAACAAACTGAGGGTTCTGGAAGGGAGGCGGGTGGGGGGTTGGGTGAGTCTGGTGGTGGGTATTAAGGAGGGCATGTATTGCATGGAGCACTGGGTGTGGTGCATAAACAATGAATTGTGGAACACTGAAAATAAATAAAATTAAATTAAATTTTTAAAAAAAGGTTACACGAGTTAGCTGTCAATTCAGCAGGCACTGGTTTGTCAGAACATCTGTCTCTTGTGGCTGTTTCCAGATTTTCTCATTGTCTTTAGTGTTCTGCAATTTTACTACAAAGAGTCTATGCACGGATTTCTTTTTATTTATCTTGTTTGGAATTGCTGAACTGGCTGAATTTGAGGATTTATGACATAATTTCTGGAAAATTCTTAGTCATTATCCCTTTAGATATCCTCCTTCTCCCTACCAGGGGAGAAATCTGAATACAAGTGTCAGATCTGCCACGTCTCTTGACTGTTTTTCTACCCATTTGTTTCTCTGTGCCACATTCTGTATAATTTCTGCTGCTCAATCTTGCAGTTCACTGAGCTCTTCTGCTATGTCTAAACTCTTTGGCTATTTGTGCTATGTAGTTTTCACCAGCTCTATTTTTCATTTCTAGAAGTTCTATTTATTTTTATTTTTTTTTAATTCAACATGATTCTTTTTAATCTTGCTTTTTATTTGTTACTAATACATTCTTTTAAATATAAGTCTTTTAAATATGTTTCTGATTATATTTATTCTGTATGCGAATAATGAAGTCCTGGGGTAAAAATCTGCTCGTTTCTGCTGCCCCACTTCCTCGTGTTGTCTAATTTATTATTTGCACTAATAATTACCTGTTGTGTACCTGTGGAAATTTTGAGGGTTTTAGGTTGAAAGTGTGTTTCGCCATTAAATATATACCTCTGCCAAATAGCCTGGGAAACCACTAATGAGAGGCCATTTTACTTTTTGGTTTGAGGTTTCTGAGACCACATAGGTGGAACATATTTGAATTTCCAACTCTTATGTAGGCAGGGTTGTGGTTACAAATTCTCAGAAGAAGTCTCTCTTTCCTCTCCCCTATCACCTCATAAACAAGGTCAGGGAAGACAAGATAACCTAATATCTCCCTTGTTGTTGGACAGATTTTTTTTTTTTTTTAAAGCTTTCCCATTTCACTGACCATCTAGACCTTCAAGAGTCCAAGCCATAGGCAAGCGTCTCAGTTCCAACTCCCTTCCTTTACAGACCCATAGTCTGGTCTCCCATCCTGTGTGACCATTAAAATTCCAGTGTGGCTCTTAAGTTCCTAATATCTAGATCATTCCTGGAGGGAAACAGAGGTAGCTTATCACCCTGGATTGTTGCTTCTACTTACTCTTTTTGTATGGAGACATATCTGGAAATTTCCTTTTGAACTCATCTGCTTATTTTAAATGGTGTTTGTTGTATTTGGTGAAGCATTCTGAGGATGATCTGTCTTTCATTTCCAGGGAGGTGGAAGGAAACCAGCAAAGTCCTTTTACTAATTTCATGTCTTCTATGGACTAAAAACCTAAGGAGCCTGCCATACTTTCTGATTACCCTGAATGGCAACACAGAAGAACATATGACAGCTAGTATAAGATTAAGTAAATGAGATAAACAACAGTCAGGATGAGGTAACAGTAGTCATTTAGAAACTTCAGTTAATATCATGTCTCCTGCTAACAGTGATTAGGTGAACTTAGGAGTCAATTAAAAAGAGAAAGGAATTGGTTTACACAAGGAAACGGGTTTGCGTGCCTGGGTGGCTCAGTCAGTTAAGCGTGTGCCTTCAACTCAGGTCATGAGCCCAGAGTTCTGGGATCAAGTCCCGAGTAAGGCTCCCTCTCAGAGGGGGAGTCTGCTTCTTCCTCTACCCCTCCCCCTGCTCATGATATCTCTTTCTCTCTCTCTCTCTCTCTCACATAAATAAATAAAAAATCTTAAAAAAAAAAAAAGTAAATGGGTTTACAAGAATTTCCACATACTAGAGGTCAGACAAGGTCAGACTAGTATGCTTTTGGTATACACACATATTGGTTTGTGTGTAGGTAGATAGGAAGAAAAAGAATCCTTTCTGAGCATCTGTTACAATGACGAAAGGAAGTTCACTCACGTTAATTCTTAGCCCTATTTATCATTTTATATATATATATATATATATATATCTGAGATATATATCTCTGAGGCTCAGAGATAGAAACTGGCCCAAAGAAGGCATAGCCAATAGGCCATGGAGCCAGGGTTCAAGTCTAGATATGCCTGTGCTGCTTCCACACTGCTGATGGAGGCCTCTGGCAACAAGGTCTTGAATTATAAAACTCACTGAACTAATAAACAGAAGACTCAAGTCAAACAAGCCAATTTACTTCTAATTTGAGTGTCAAAGTCAGGAGTTATTCAAAAGAAAACTACCATTTCTTCCACAGTAAAGAATCAAGCAAGACAATTCTGCTATTCCTACTGCATGTCTAAAACTTTCAGAGAGTGCTCTTCTGAAATAAGCTTGGGAGGTAAAGAGGGGATCTCCAACACCATACAGATTATAGAGTCAGGTTCAGAAGGTAAGGAGAAGAAATCGGTGTATTTTAAAAGCAGCTTAAAATCAGAATATGGGTTTTCCATACTAAAGGAGGGAGAAGGTTCAAGGCAAATGGGAGACAAATTTTGGAAGGAAAAAAAATTCACTGTATAACTTGATATATTTTCTGACTGAGTCATGTGAATATACTGCATATTCAGAAAGCAAAATTATAAAAAACAAGTCTAAAAATCAACTCTAATGAAATGTCCTGGCTAATCTATGTAACAACAGAATAAGAGACTAATGAAAACTATCTAAAGAGTAAATAAAGTTGGTTTACTTCCATATAATGCTCATTCCTCACACTAGGACTGTTTTCTCAAAACAGGTCAAAATTAAGATAAAGTCATTGCTTCATTCTAAAGAACTAAAGTACAATCTTTACAGTCACTAGATCGAGAGGCCAGTGAAAAATAAGAATAATACTGCAATTTATTTAAAACTGTCTGTTGAAATCTAAGTAAAAAAAAAAAAAAAAAAAGTACATGCGTGTCACATGTCACCGCCAGGTTAACACCGGGACCGCTTACCTTTAGGAATAGCAGGCTTAATGGCCATTCTGCCAACCAGGCATTCTTTCAGCATGGATTCGTAATTGACCCAACGATGAACCTGGTATGGGATATAAATGAAAGAAAAGCAACCTGACTCTAACTCCATGAGATGCTCTAATTTTATTTGCGGCCCAACTAACCATTCTTACATTGACTGCTCTGGAAAATTAAGAAGCAGGATTCAATTAGCCAATAAAGGAGCAAGAGGAAGGCAGCATACAAAGGGATTCCTCAGAACAATGTTCTCTAAGTGTTGTCTGCAGATCTCTGGAGGTTCTTGGCACCCTTTCAGATATCCATGAGGTCTCAATTAGATTCATAATAATACTGAGATGGTATTTGTCTTTTTCGCTGCTGTTGACGCTTGCACTGATGTGGAAAAAGCAATGGTGGGTGAAACTGCTTGGATGCTGGCAAGAATCAGGGCAGCGTTTTCAGTCTTTATATTCTTCACCATCACATACCCATGAGGGTCATAGGGGATTGATTTCATTTAAAAATCTCCTTCATGAAGGGGCACCTGGATGGCTCAGTCGGTTGAGTGTCCAACCCTGGATCTCAGCTCAGGTCTTGATCTCAGGGTCATGACTTCAAGCCCTGCATTGGGCTCCATGCTGCACATGGAGCCTACTTTAAAAAAAATCTTTCATGAGGTAGAAAAATGATTAATTTTCTTAAATCTCAATGCTTGAGTACAGGTCTTGTTGACAAAATGAGAAGTTCTCAAAAATATTTCTGCTCAAAGTAAGATGGTCACCTTGAGAAAAATACCGAAGTAATTATTTGATTTGCAAACACTGAACGAACTTTTGTCTCAGAAGTCTGTTTATATGTAAAAGAAAGAAAAAGACTGATAAACAAACTGGTTATTCAGACTTGTGTATCTGACAGACATTTTCTCGAAAAGGAACAGACTGAGACTGTCACTTCAAAGAAAACAGCTGACAGTATTTGTTGCCAGACTCACCAGTAGGAATTAAATTTAAATACCCCCTGGAGGACACCTTCTCAATATACATTAAAAGCCTAAAAAAAAAATTAAAAGCTCTTTCACTAAAATATTCACATATACACAAAGATGTGGGTACCAGGATATTTATCATAGCAGTATTTATATTAGCAAAATACTGGAAATAATCTAGAGTCCAACTATAAAAGACCAGTAAAGGAAAACTAATACCTTATTCAATAAAATATTAGATCATCAGTAAAACAATCAGGTCAAATAACACTGACATACGAATCTTTGTGTACGCTTCTAAGTAAATAAATACATACTAAAATAGCAAATACATACTATATGATTATAAATGGGCACTCATATATTAATAGAAATTAAAATTTCATTTATCAAATATTTATAGAACATCCAAAGACATGTAAAGCAATATCCCTAGGGCTATAGCACTGGGTAGAATTTTGCAGATAAAAAGAAGGAGAAACATACTCAAGGAGGCAAAAGTATGAGGTTTGTGAATCATGAAACTAGTGATTTGCTCAAAGCACTTCAGTTTGCTCAAAGCAAAATGCGTGTTGAGAATATTTGCCTTAATACAGTCTTTTAAGGCCTCAAATGCTACACTAAGGACTTTCAATTCATCCCACTGTCAATGGTGCGCATCTGAAGATCTGTAGAATGAGGTGCTAAGATGACTGTCTTAAACAACACTCATCCAGCTGTCATGTTATTTACATTGGTACTGAAGGCAAAGGATCAGGACAGTATTAAAATAGTAGGGCCAGAGAAGGTGATGATGACTTCATCTAAGGCAGTGGGAAGAGAGAAAAGGATGTAATGTTTAAAGAAAGCATCACAGGATTTCGCCAGTGACTGGATATTGGTGCACAATGAGGAAGGCAAAGATTATTCAAGTGGCTTCAAGTCCCCGTTACCAGAAACAGGAAACAGTGGAGGAATAAAAGGGAAGAAGATGCGTTGATATAATTTGAAGGCAAAACGACTAAGTGCCTACGGGTAATCAAACTGCCCATCAGGCATTTGGAAATAAAAACACGAGGTCAGAAGCACGATCCAAAGTAGAGACAGAAATCTGACAGTGTAAAGATAATTTAATATTTGTTGTACAACTCAAATACTAGTCCTGAATACTTAAATATTTAAGGATACAAGAAGCTTGCCCACAGTTTCTAGAATATAAAGTTGTTTACTTCTGTGGTAAGTAAAGACTTAAATAAACATCACTGGTCCTGTTAAAGGCAAGGGGAATGCAGCAATCTGATTACTAACATACTGTTTAAACTGCTAAAGAATTTAACAGTACAGCAGTTCTTGTGACTTCTCCAAAACTTAAATAAGGTTTACTTAAATAAGTAACGTCCATATAACCTCACAACTGAGATCACCTCTGCAACCTCCTGAGGCTGAATACACTTTTCCAAAAGAATTGTTTCCCGTAAAATCTAGGTTACAGAACAGATATAAGAAAAAGGTATGGCAGACAATTTTTCACACAAATGTTCCTAAACTTTTCTACTTAGCTTGCATTGCTAGACAATAACAAATAACAAATGACAATGGGAATTTGCCTTAAATCAGTGATAAAAACCTCCCAAGGGGAATGCTATTATGACCAATGGCCAAACACGACTTTCCTCCAACCCATGAAGAACATGAATAGCAAATGGAATTCTGCTATTTAAGTAGATGCACTTTAGTACATTTAAATATAAAACAAACTTTATTTCTGGCAACCTGGTCAAAAAATAAATTCTAAAATAGATAAGAAGGTAGGAGGGACAGATATCAAATTATATTTGTTCAGGAGTCAACTCAGGGTACGTAGGTGGCTCAGTCAGTTGAGCATCTGACTCTTGGTTTCAGCTTAGGTCATGACCTCAGGATCATGAGATACAGACCTGTGTCAGGGTCTGTGCTCAGCAGAGTCAGCTTGAGGATTCTCTCCCTCTGCCCCTCTATCCACTCATGTGCACGCTCTCTCTCTCTCTCTCTCTCTCTAATAAATAATCTTAAAAAAAAAAAAAAGAAGTCGACTTTAAAAATAACCCAATCTCATTTCACTATCTTAATGGTAAAATCCCAGTACCACAACATGGATCATCATCATTAAAATACAAAGTAAAGCTTATGTGAGACAAAGGCAAAGTTCTATTCTCAAGATTGTTGTTTCAAAATAACAGTTCAGCCAACTGACAGTAGTTAACATATGTATGTTACTATGTTACATATATATATATGTTACATATGTATGTTTCATCTATGTAACTTTCAAATAGTACAAAAGCTAGTATTTGTTTTTAGTAAATGTAAGGGGAAATATAAGGGAAAAGATGACTAATATAAATATCTTTTGAAATATACATACAGAATTTCTGCTACCACTCTAGAAATAGATTTTATCTTATAAATTATATATAATATATATTTTATATGTAATAAAATATATACTACATATTTTATTACATATAAAATATATAAAATATAAAATATATATTATATTATATGAATATATAAATTATATAAAATATATATTATGAATTTTATAACATATAAATTATATATATTTCTATTATATATAATCTATTTCTATTAATATGTATAATTTATATACGTAAATATATGTATGTTACATATATATGTATATATGTATATTATAAATTACATATATTAATAGAAATAGATTTTCTATTCATTAATCATCTAACTTTCTACATGATATGCAGACTCAGTATAGCAAGACAGGCCAGTTACTTAACATTCCCCAAAGGAGAAAAAACTGAGTGCAGAGAAGCTAAATTTCTTGTTTTTTCTTCTAACCATTACTGCCTCCCATGACCCAATAATCATCATCATCAAAATCAATCCAAACTGATTAAACAGCTGCAAGCAGAGGAGAGAGCAAGCACTTAAGAGCAGATGCCCAGACAGAGATTTGAAACCAGCTCTAAAATTTTAGTAAAATCATTCAAAGGCAAATTAAACAAACAGTTGTTACTTACGAGCATCTTCCTACCTTTCAAAATTCAAGCCAACACATGTGAGAGTTGTGCAACTATTTTCTTTTTTTCTACAACAATCACACTGTTAAATCTAAGAGAACTTTTCCCCTGTGATACTAGGGTTACCTTCACCACCTTACCTGATCAAAGAGGTCAGTGCCATCGGATCCTGCTGCTCTCATTAGCTCATCTTCTCCACCAGGATGATACTCCATATATGGGCTGACATTATAAACAAAACCTATCCAAATAAGGGGAAATAATATCCTAAATGAACTTCGTAAAAGTTGTACAAACTAGAAGTGTAAGTTTCAATAAATCTTTTCAAATACATTCTATTTAACAAATCATTATTATTTCAAAGCAGTTAAGTACATCAAAGGTCTAAGATTTCACCAGACTCACAAGTTAACAAATTAGCCTGCCAGTTTCATGGGTCCTGGTCAGAAACCGTCAGACATAAAGGGTAATTTACTACACACATCACAAGCAGTAGCTACAATATCAGCATGTGCATGAGTTCTCGGAACCCAATTCCTACATACCTATGTGAAGAGGGCCAGATAATACCTGTGCACAAATGTGCTGTACGACAGGAAGGGAAGTCTGAGTTTAGGAAAGTTGAATCTTTTATAATGAACAGGAAGTACATGTGCCCTCTGTTCTGGGGGAGACATTATCTTTATTATACTAAACAGTAGGCAAGCCTGTCCTCTATACTCTAGCAGGAGTCTCGAATTCTACTATGCAAAGTTGTTTACTATGCCAACATCCCCAAAAAGACTGCCCCTGCTTATAAGATGTGCAGGTTATCTATAAAACCTAAAGAGAACTGCCTCCTAACACAAAGGAATAATGAAACACTGTTTATGATTTTCAAAAGTTCTCTCTCTCTACTCCATCCTTCTCTACAGCCTTGGTAGGAAAATCTGATGAGAAAGAATCAAACTGTCACCCATGTGTCTGATCATCTCAGCGACCGCTGGGCAAGCAAGGGTGACCGGGCCACTGAGATACGCTCTGAGAAAACAAGCACAATCCTTCCCTGAAGCTGTCCAAGGAACAAAGATTCTTGTTGAGGTCTTTTTCTTTTTTTTTTTTTAAGATTTTATTTATTTCTCAGAAAGAGAGAGATAGGGAGAAAGAATGAGTAGGGGGAGTGGCAGGCAGAGGGGAGAGCAGGCTCCCAGCTGAGCAAGGAGCCAAATGTGGGACTGGATCCCAGGACCCTGGGATCATGACCTGAGCCAAGGGCAGCAGCTCAACCAACTGAGTCACCCAGGCGCCCCTATTGTTGGGATCTTAATAATGCTTTTATCTTCTCCAAACATTTATCTCATCTGTTCATACATTTAAATATATCTTTATCTAAAAAAAAAAAAAAAAAAAAGGAACAACAAATGGAGGAAAATTCATTCAATTAATAGCCTTCCCAAGGAAATGAGTTACTTTTTAATACTTCACTTGAAAAACTAGACAGTAGACAAATCCAGCCCTGAAGACATCTCAAGAGTACAATGAGAATAACTGGTTTTCTTATATCTAGGACTATTCCCTCTTTATATTATGACCTCCATGAATTTAAATAACTTTAGGTAACTTAAAATTTTCATCCTATATGATAGTCTTGGGACGAAAGAAGAGATTGGATTTCAGCCCCAAAAATGTATTGTAGTTTTTCCATAAGTTTAATTTTAGAGAATAACCAACTAGGTAGATTCCTTTATAAGATGGCTTAAAAGCAACTTAGGCAACAAAAAGAAGTAAATTCACAAAATCTCTTTTAGCAGTCCTCCAAATAAGTCTGAGAAAAAAAAACCAAAATGACTGCTAGAGTTCTCTCCTTTCTTCTTCCCTATCCACCATCTCTACCAAATTTGGAAGGAATTTTTCCTACTGTTTATTGCTTAAAATCCACAGACCACAAATGCCAGAGGTAATGATTAGGATCAGAATTATTCCCTATAGGTTTTCTTTTTTGTTTTGTTTTATTTTGTTTTGTTTTGTTTTTATGACAGAATGCCTTACTTGGAATTTCAAACTTTCTCGGCAACCAAACCTCAACTAGAGTTTCTCAAGAACATGAAACCTACAACACACAATCATGAACCTTCTGTGACAGAAATTCATATGTTTCAGCAACTGGCAGAAGGATAAATGGAGCTTTGCCAGTTATCCATAATCAGCATATAAAACCTAGAACATCTCACATGTGCTCTCTTTGACCTCTCAATCCTTTAGATTGACCCTTATCCTCTCATAGTCTCACTCCAGACCTGAACAGCTTCCATGCTATTCAAATGTACAAACCTAGGAATGCCTATAAAATCCCTCACTGTAAGGAATTGAGAATGTTAGTGTCTCAGTCCAAGGAATATTAGAGCCAACCACACTTGGCAGTGTTTGTAGCTGTTTATTATGAGACGGAGCTCCCAAAATGCAACTGATGTTTTTCCTCTGGTGCAGAGGGCTCTTTCTTCTCTTTTTTTTTCTCCTCTATCTTATCTCCTTCCTTTTCCCTTTTCAAAAGCATTTCCTAATACTAAAACTTCAATGTGGCAGAAGAAAACAAATGCAAAGAATCTAACTTTATGATTTTCTTTCATGCTTGGTTGTATTCTTTTTGTACTATACTTGGTTTTTAGGCAGTAATTTCTTTCATATAAGCCTCTAGCCCCCTATGGATTCTTACCACCTGTTTTTTGAAACTAATTTTGCTTGCAACTTCCTAAATTTTGTGATGACACAATTAACTTCTTCCTATAGCTCTAGTTGCTCAAGTATGGCAGATTTATAGAACCGACTTCCCATTAAATAAAAATACATGGTGTTTAAGGACCCACAGGCATAATCTCAACTTAAAGCTAGGCTATTAATAGATTCTGCACAACCTAAATCCTAATAATGACATTAAGAACAAAAACGGGCAGGAAGATACTCATAAAACACCAACCTTGAATGGCACAAAACTGCTATGACCAAGATCCTCTGGTCACAGACCAACAGGTACTTTTAGATCATTTACATGGGTCACCTTCATTTGCAGAGGGGGAGTTAGGGAGAACATCTACTGACCGATCAATCGATCGACCTAACTATCCACCCACCCTCCCACCCACCCATCCATCCATCTTATCTACCCAACCTGATATTTTATTTTTTGTTTTGTATGTTATTTTTAAAACTCTAACCAGGAGTAGATAACAAGGATTGACTGAGTACTGTTAAGAAGAGCAAGTTAATTTCAAAATATACAGACATACCAATCACAATGTTGTACACCCTAAACTTATAAAGTGTTATATGTTAAGTATCTCTCAGTGTAACTGAAAAAAAAAGATAAAAAATAACTTATTAAAATTAAAATACAACAGTTTTATTAAGAACATCTACTCTAAGGTTTAAAAGACATCATTTTTTAAATGCCCTGGCAATATTCAGGAGTACATTTTCTAGCTAATTCATCCTAGCTGAGCTGCAGTGCAACCGAAGACACACATTCAGAAAAACAGCTACACTGAGTTCTTTAGGCAATGTACTGGTAGTACCTGTTCTAGTACTTTCACTCTAATAATCTCTTGTGTTACATAGCTAGAACTCTGAGCTCTCAAATAAGTTCTTAGAATAAAAATTACTCACTTTAAAATTACCACTTAGTGCTTTGTATTACCAGAAACTTATACAGCTAATGTAATCACAGAATGAAAGAGTCTCAAGATTGGGGGTGCCTGGGTGGCTCAGTTGGTTGAACGACTGCTTTTGGCTCAGGTCATGATCCTAGAGTCCCAGGATCGAGTCCCACATCGGGCTCCCAGCTCCATGGGGAGTCTGCTTCGCCCTCTGACCTTCTCCCCTCATGCCCTCTCTCACTGTCATTCTTTCTCAAATAAATAAATAAAATCTTTAAAAAAAAAAAAAAAAGAACGAGTCTCAAGATTGGGAGAGCTCTAAAGGTAATTTTGAGTCTGATTTCTGATCCAATACAGGACTTACCTCAATAAGATCTACAGAGAGACCATTTTTCAGCATCTGCTTGAATAGTACCAGTGTCTAGGAGCTCACTGCTTATTTAAAGACTAACAGTTTAAGGATCAATATCATTTTTATACCTAAAAACTAATGTTGCCGTTTTTCACAGACAGAACTCTTCCTTCTTGGTAAATGCTGCCCCTAGTTTTTCACATAAACTTTTTATATTGATTGTAATTTAAACTCTAGCTGTTACACAATGAAATATTTGTATATAAAATTTTTAAAAAACCCACAACAAAATGTGTAAAAGAAAATATACTAGTCACCTAACCCAACTAACAATGTTACTACAATTGAGCATTAAATGTCATCCTGAACTTCCTAGAAGCCAAGGCTAAAAAGAGACACTAGTAATACTGGTTGCATTGCCTGATCTTAAAAATTATTAAAAAGAAACAAACAAACAAAAGGAGACTCCTTACTTCTTTAAAAAGGAGAAAGCCCTTTGAGTTTTTGACATTGATATTGTGAGGAAACATGAGTCCCTATATAGGGGTCACTGACCATGCAACAGATAATATGATTTAACAATATGTAGAAACCTCCTTCAGGCAGCATTCCTACCAGCCTTCCTGGCCCTGCATTCTGTCTTTTGAGACTTGCAAATTTGGGGCATTTCATATAAATGGAAGCAGACAATATAGGGTCTTTTGTCTGTCTTCTTTCACTTAGTATAATATTTTCAAGGTTCATCCATGTTGTAGCATGTGTCCATACCTCATTCCTTCTTATGGCTGAATAATATTCCATGTATGGATAGAGCCCACTTTGTCTACCTGTTCCTCTGTTCACTGACATTTAAGTTGTTTCCACTTTGGGGTTATTACAAATAATGCTGCTATGAACATTCATGTATACATTTTTGTGTGGACACATATTTTTATTTCTTTTGAGTATATACATAGGAGTAAATCTGCTGGGTCATATACAATTTATGTTTAACTTTTTGAGGAACTGCCAGAATGTTTTCTATTCTCAGCAGCAATGTGGGAAGCTTCCAATTTCAGAGCACTCTTTTCTAGTCACCACTCCAACTTCCCATAGACAAAAAAAGTCTTTTCCCACCTACAGAACCTGAATCACTTACCTCAGATAACTGAACTAACAACTGGATTGCAACAAGCTCCAACTCATTCTTAACCCCAGCCCCACATCTAACACCACAATGTAAGCCTCAAGTGACAGTTATACCTATTAATCTATCTCCCAGATGAGGCTCCCACAGTTTTTCAGGATAGGTAACCACATGTGAACCATAATAGCCCACTGAACTAGGGACTGAACTGCATCCCCATGGTTCGAGGTCACACCCCCATGGATAATTTGACATTTTCTTTGTTCTATTTTACATCAGAGAGTCTCAAAGCATGATCCAGAGCTTCCTAAGGGAGCTTAAAAGTCTTTTGGTGGGTGGAACAAGGCCACATTTTTGTAGTAATACTAACTAGATAAGATGTCATCTGCCTTTTTAAAAATCTTTCTTCCACAAGTGTATAAGATTAAGAGCTGAACCACTGTTGATTTTGTTGGCTCTAAAGTCAATGAAGGAAAAGGTGTGTTCACATAATAAAGTCATAGCAATATTTCTCTGCATTCAAATGTACAGATCCATTTTTGTAAGTACTGTGACCACCTTGCCATCTTGTGTTCACTAAAGAAATAGCACAGTATTTTAATTTTAAGTCTACTGATACTTATCTAGTTCTATCAACTGCTGAGAGACGGTGTTAAAATATGCAACAATAACTGTGGATTTTAATTCTACTTTTCAATACTATCAATGTTTGCTTCATATATTTTGAAGCTTTGTTATAAAGCATGAACAGTCTTCATAATGAACTCTTAACGTTACGAAATGTTTTTATCTCTAGTAACATTCTTTGTCTTTGGTAATACACTTTAACCAATATTAATATAGGCCAACCTTGTTAGACTTACTGTCTAGATAGTATACATTTTCCTATACATATACTTTCAACCTATCTGTGTATTTATATTTAAAGTGTATCCTTTCTACAGAGCACCTAAATAGACATTTCTACAAAGACACACAAATGGCCAACAGACACATGAAAACATGCTCAACATCACTCATCGTTAGAAAAATGCAAAGCTAAACTACAATAAGAAATCACCTAAAAAAAATATAAAAAAAGAAAGAAAGAAATCATCTCATACTGGTCAGAATGGCTAACATAAAAAACACAAAAAATAACAAGTGTTGGCAAGGATGTAAGAAAAAGGAACCCTCATGTACTGTTGGTGGGAATACAAATTGGTGTAGCACTCTGGGAAACAGTAGGAAGGTTCCTCAAAAAAAAAAATTAAAAGTAGGAATACCATATAATCCAGTAATTCCACTATTGGGTATTTACCCAAAGTAAACAAAAACACTAATTTGAAAAGATACATGCACCCTTATGCTTATTACAGCATTATTTAAATAGCCAAGATATGAAAGCAGCATTAGAGTTCATCAATTGATGAATAGATAAGACGTGGTACATATACACATTGGTATATTAGCCACACACACACACACACACACACAAAAGAATGAGATCTTGCCACTTGCAACAACATGGATGAACCTAGAGGGTATTATGCTAAGTGAAATAAATCAGACAGACAGACAAATACCATATGATTTCACTAATACTTGGAATTTAAGAAACAAATCAAATGAACAAAGAAAAAACCCTGACTCTTAAATACGAGAATTAACTGGTGGTTGCCAGAGAGGAGGTGGGTTAGAGGATGGGTGATAGATAAAGGGGATTAAGAGTACACATATAGCGTTGAGCACTGAGTAATACACAGAACTGCTGAATCATTATAGATCTGAAACAATGTAACACTGTATGTAATTACACTTCAATTAAAAAAAAGAAAGAAAGAAAAGGAATTGACCTAAGTAATTTTGGAAACCAGTGTTTTGACTGGGAATGTGAAACCAAAGACAAATAATTATATAAAATGCTGCAAAATAAACAAACAAAACAAATAAATACAGTGTATCCCTTCTAGCCATCATATAGTTAGGTCTTGATACACATAAACACACAATCTCTATCTTTCAATTCAAATGACTGTTCCATTTACACTTAATTATTGATGTGGCTGAATTTAGAGCTACCATTTTATCAGTCTTCATCCTTACCCTCAAATTTTCTTTTTCTTCTTCCAAGTTTTCTATCCGTGTCTCTATCCCTGCCTTCTTTGGGGTTAACACAGTATTTTTTTAGGATTTCATTTTATCTATTGACTTTTTTGCTATACTTCCTCTCATTATTTTTAAAATGATTGTTCTAGAGATATCTATATATATCCTTAACTTTAACCAGTTTACTTGAGCTAATACTGTACCCAGCTAGGTGTTGTATAGTAGAGTACCTTAGGATTTCAGGATTAAAAGCATTCATTTGTCTCTTACACTCCTGAAAAGCTTCTAAAATGACTGGAAAGGATAGATAACACTTAAAACCAAAAAGACACAGAAAGCAGAAGAGGAGATGACAGCAATAAGGTTTTAGAAGCCTGAAGCCAAATGGATGAGTGATAATATACTTAGCAGAACGAAGAAAGGTGAAAATAAAGCCTGTGTAAGGTGGAGGGGAATCTCCAAAAGCCAATGTGTGCAATAGAACACCCCCCCCCCCCACCACCACCACCACCAAGTGTAAGGATCAGGGATTCCAGGTTAGGGGGCAGGAAGATCTCGAATTCAATAGAAGCAGCAATACAAGCCTAATATTGCCTTCCCTATCCTAAATACCAAGCAAGCAGCCCCTTCCCTACCCTGCAAGAAGTGTACGATTATTCTTTAGAGAGGATGAACCAAAGAAACATTACACCAAAGGAAACACACTTGGGAGTGGGGGAGAGGTTTGAACTAAAAACCAGAAGCAAAAGTCACAACATTAAGATCCACGTCCTACCACCACCATCCCAGCAGCTTCCATCCCAGATAACCTTCAGAACACTTATCTGCAGATGACTGGGGGTGGGGGAGGGAATTCCAGCCCAAAAGACTGCTTGTATACAGTCGGCTGGGGACACCTGCCAGTGCAGCCAAACCCATGCATGAAAGAGTTCTGCCCACACACGTGGAACTTCCATTTAGCTCTCTGGTTCATCACTCTCAAAATAAAAGGACAGACATTTAAAGAAAAGCCCTCTAAAATTAAGATTAGTATCTAAGCAACTTAAATTGTGGACCTCTGGTGTACAATTTTAAAAAGAAAAAGAAATATGAAAAATGAGACCAGCACTGCCTCACAGAAACTAGAAAAGAGCGAGGTAACAACTGTCCTGAATATAACTGGGAGCTTCTAACTCCACCAAACAACTTCAGTGATGGTGAGTCCAATTTACAAAAGAGCTAAGATGATCAGAACTGAATGCCTCAGTCTGCATGGGAAAATTTAAATAGGATGTGACAAAGTCCTCTATACACTTCAGAACATCAACAGGGCATAATTATCAAAGATAATCTTATGTGACATTCATATCACAAAAACAGCCCTGACATTTAACTACGAAATTGATTTAAAAGGAAATTGATCAATAAAAGCATTAAAAATTAACCAACAAACAGCCTGAGGGATCAGTTACACTCTAAATATTTTGAAAAAAATTCACAAACCTCTCCTAGGGAGAACAATGACCAAACACCATTAGCAATAGCCACATTTACTATACACTTAGTGTCGATTTACAGTTTATGTCAATATTAAGCGAGACACCCTCTCTCTAAAAATTAGTTTGCCCTATTCCATGAGATCATTTCCCTCTGTCTGCCATGCCTTAGGTCTACCACCGACAGCTACCAACCAGCACTTGACTGCACTGCTGTTAATTACTTGGGAGGAAGGGGAGCAAATGTGTTTTGGATTATTTCTTATTTTCCAAAATAAGTCAGGTGCAAAGATTATATCAAGAAAAATGTGTTCCTACCTTTAACCAAAAGAAAAACCAGGAGTGCTCGAGTAGCTCAGTTGGTTAAGCATCTGACTTTGGCTCAGGTCATGATCTTAGGATCCCGGGATGAGCCCCACCTTGAGCCCCACATCGGGCTCTGCGGTCACTGGAGAGTCTGCTTGTCCCTCTCCCTCTGCCCCTGCTCCCTGCTTGTGCTCTCTCTGTTTCTCTCTCTCAAATAAATAAATAAAATCTTAAAAGAAAAAAAAAAAGGAAAGAAAAAGCCAGACAATCCATAAAAACCATAAGTTTTTGAGCCCATCAAGGAATGGAGCATACAAGGTCATAAGGCAACAAATAATCTAAAATCCGGAATGATAAGCTGGTCTGAGGAGATGGGACACATGAGTTGTTTCATCTTTGATAGAGCACAGGAAAAAGAGACATTGCTATAAAACAACTGAAATTTTATCACACTCTTTAAGGGCCAAATGTGCACTGATGCTATTTTAGAACCCTGAAGGCCTCAGAAACAGGCTTCTGTACCCACCCACTCACAAATTTCTTTGTCACACTTTCCCACCTCATGAGATGCTCATGAGACGTACGAGCAGGGCAGGTCTGAGAAATGATTCAGTTGGTACTGGTGTATAATGCCTGCTCCAAGATTTGCGGGTAGAGCAGGAGTACCAAGAAGTCAATATACTCTTTCGGACTGCCCAAATTATCAGCTACTGGTGGGGCAGAAGCAAGAAATTCACCCATGCTTCAGAATGAAACCCAGCAAAAGTTATCCATTTGCTGGGAAGGTACAGTAAAGCCTCTCATCCTTGAGTTCCTACACTGATACCAGGAAGAAGTTAGTTGCTGCTGGAAAGGGAAGGAAACAACACATCCCCCTGTGCTCTGGTCTGACACTAGGCAAATGCAAGATAAACACTGGGGGAGGCACCCAAAGCCTCCCGGGCTCTGGGCTCCGGGCTGATACAAAATGGAGGTCTTCTAGCGCTGGAAGGGAGGCAGGGCAATTGCTTACAGTCTTCTCCCTCTGCCCTGTCCTCCCCCTCCAACCCTACTGATAGAAGGCAAAGCTCCGCTGTCAGGAGAGGGGGAGGTTGGGCAGAGGCAAAAAACATGTCTGCGTTCTAGATCTTGTGCCGAGGATGAGGCAGAAGAGAATGTCCACTGGGGAACTGACACAAGCACTGAAAAGAGTTCAGCCCCTGGGGCTCAAGTGCATAGAACCCACCTGAGCCGGAGGTTCAAATAAGAAAATTGCACAAACCCTTCTGCCTCAACCACAAGTCTTACACCAAGTAACAAGCAAGAGCATCCAGGAGCACGGAGGGAGCTGCCCCTACACAGGCAGTCAGGCAGGCTGTTGGCTAAGAGTGCAACAGGAACAAGGAGAAAGTCCTACTACTGCAGGACCCACACAACAAACAAGCCTAGTAGCAACCTGCTCTGGAGGAATTTGAAGTCTGTGGTATACTGATGGTAACAACGGTAACAATAAACCCCCAAACCAGCTCAACTGCTACCCAGACTGACTCAATTGAATTGTCTGCCAGAAAAAGTGTACTCGCTTCTAAGTGTAAATACCTCAGGTTCTACTGTGCACATTATGCAATGTGGGACATTCAATCAGACATGACAAGTCACACAGGGAAAAAAAAAAGACAAGAACCCATTGTCAAGAGAGAAAAACAGGGTGCCTGGGTGGCTCAGTGGGTTAAAGCCTCTGCCTTCGGCTCAGGTCATGATCCCAGGGTCCTGGGATCAAGCCCCGCATCAGGCTCTCTGCTCCGCAGGGAGCCTGCTCCACCCTCTCTCTCTGCCTGCCTCTCTGCCTACTTGTGATCTCTGTCTGTCAGATAAATAAATAAAATCTTAAAGAAAAAAGAGAGAGAGAGAAACAGTAACACAACCAGACTTTAAGGTGGTGTATATGTTAGAACTATTACACAGGGATGTTAAAATAACTATAATTAATATCTTTTAAAAAGTCTAGTAGAAAATGTGGATGACATTTAACAAGGAAAATTTCATCACAGAGACAGAAACTATAAAAAATTTAGTGGAAATACTGACACATTTTAAAATCAGGCTCAAAACTCAATAATGGACCATGAATCTATATAAGAAAACTATCCAGAAATAACAAAGTTTCAAACTGATTAAGGAACTCCAGGGGCCAATAATCTAGAAACATTAAATATCAAGTTTCTCAACTGGTTACTACTTTGTGAAATAATTAAAACCATACCATGGTTTAAAACTCCTACACATATCAAAATATACTAATGCTTCAAGGTACATTTACTAAACACTAAA